>NC_133486.1:5248965-5534143 GCF_025370935.1 Choristoneura fumiferana
AATATTTTTAACTTTTATCAAGCTGGTAAATGCTCACGAATGTTTTTTGGATTTGAGGCGAGAGATATTTAACATCTTTCCGTCGCCCCTCGGTGCAGATGAATACCCCGTTCGTATCACCGAAAGCTGCTGTTCGTACCTAATATTAGTGTAAATATATCCGAACAAGGTAGGAGCCAGAACGCAGCCCTGACGCACACCTCTGCGAACATCAAAACGGCTCCGATGTGTTGCCGTTGTAATTCTAAAACCCTTTTATGCCTTCGTGAAATGACTTTACCAGGCGTAGAAGTTTTGGCGGACACCCAATGCTCTCCGAGCGCAGAATAAAGACCTTCCCTGCTTACTGTATCGAACGCTTTGTTAAGGTCAACGAAAGCGACGTAGAGAGGGGTGTTCTGCTTTTCCTACACTTCTCCTGTAACTGAAGAAGTATGAAGATCATATCTACTGTGGATCGCTGGAGCGAAACACCATTGCGCCTCAGGATAGATGCGTTCTGCAAGTTTTGGATTTTTACACAAGACGACTCGACCAAAAAGTTTACCAACTATGCTTAAAAGGGCAATACCGCGGTAGCAGTTGCAGTCGCCGCGATCACCTTTCCCTTTGTATAAGGTGACGATGTTAGCGTCGCACATGTCCTGAGGTACCCTACTCCTTCCTCCCACATTTACACAGAAGATTGTGCAAGATTGGTCTGATGCACTGGAGTTTAATTACTTCGGCTTGGGTGCCGTCACCGCCAGGACTTTTTCCGCACTTGAGCTGATTGACAGTAGCTCTATAGTCGGCAGGTCGTCTAACTCTGTCCATTTGTCCAGTTTGAGCATGCTTTGCACTGCTTCCGGATGCAGGAACACAGGCTGAGAGAAGAGACCTAGCCCACTAGCTACCCAACGGTCCCATAGTTTTTGACTGTCTGTAATAACAGAGCCATCCGCGTCTTTAAGAGGGGCTGTCTTTTTAATGACACACTTCGCTGGAGGACTGCTTTGCTATTGCGAAGCGCGCCGGTGTCGGGATTGGAAGGCATAAGTACCGTGTCTAGGGCTTGCACTATCCGGTAACTTTTTATTATCCGGATATTTCGGATATTTGAAATCTCAGTATCCGGATATCCGGTTATTTTGAATAATTTGAATAATTTTCAAATATTTAAAAAAACGCTAAAAACAATTTTAAATTTGTTTCATCAGACGAATCGTGTTAATTAACTTAATCACTAATTGTCTTATACGCACGTAAAAATCATTATTTTGTCACTTTGATGAGTGAAATAACTTAAAAACACTTTATAACTTCTCTGTCTCCTGCTTGTTGTTATTTTGCCTTACGGACCAAGAGCCCACGACAGCCAAACCTTCGTTATATTTTAAAAGCTGAAAGTTTTTTTTTATGCACGGTGTTAATTTTTTAATATAACTGAAAACCGGAAAGCACTTTGCTCAGAAATACTCAGAATCGAGAGTAGATTCGATTCATCATGTCAGCCGAAAGACGTCCACTGCAGGACTTAGGCCTCGCCCAAGGCTCTCAACTCGGACCAGTCTTGTGCTTTCCGCATCCAACGCCATTCAGCGATCTTAACCAGGTCGTCGCTCCATCTTATTGGAGGCCTACCGACGGCTCGTCTCCCGCTCCGCGGACGACATTCGAGAACCTTCTAACCCCATTGGCCATCAGTCCTGCGAGCACGCTCACTGCCACTTCAGTTTCGCAATTCTTCGGGCTATTTCGGTAACCTTAGTTCTACTGCGGATATCATCATTTCTGACTCTATCCGAAGAGAAACCCCGAGCATAGACCTCTCCATAGCCCTTTGAGTGACTTTGAGCTTCCTAATGAGGCCCATCGTTGGCGTCCACGTCTCAGATCCGTATGTCATCACTGGCAACACGCACTGGTCAAAGACTTTTGACTTCAAACACTGCGGTAATTTGGCCGAAAAGACACTGCAAAGCTTTCCGAATGCTGCCCAGCCGAGTCGGATTCGACGAGTGATCTCTTTCTCGAAGTTAGACCTACCTAACTGGATCGTTTGTCCCAGGTATACATAGTCGTCAACAACTTCGAGCGCAGAGCCTCCGACTATTACGGGAGCTGGCACAACATTAGACATGACTTTCGTCTTGTCCATGTTTATTTTTAAGCTAACTCGGTCGGAAACAACTCTGCTGAGGTCAGCGAGCATAGCACTGAGGTCCTCCATAGTCTCAGCCATGACTACAATATCGTCGGCGAATCGAAGGTGAGTGAAGTACTCCCCATTATTGTTAATGCCTCGTCCTTTCCAGGCCAGAACCTTAAAATCATCTTCCAATCCAGCGGTGAACAGTTTCGGAGAGATCACATCTCCTTGTCTGACTCCCCGCTGCAAAGGAATAGGCTTCGTGCTCTGGTCCTGTAGTCGGACTATAACGAAGGATTATAACGATACTATAACGAAGGTCTGGCTCTTGCGGGCTCTTGCTCTATTATAAGAATAAATAACACAATACAATACAAAGCGTATTGTATTTAACACCAAAAAACATTCATTATAAAATGAAATCAGAACATAAAAGGTAGGGTAGGAGACGAGAAAACAGGGGTCTAATCGCTAAAAAGCGATCTCTTCTTCTACCTTCTTATTCGACCTGACGATGTTATTAACATAGAATCAAGAAAAAAGGTGATCAAAGCAGGTGTGTGTAATGTAAGGTAAAAATATATAGAAGATTGAAAAATACATAAAATATAATAATATTAATAAAATAAACACATACATTACTTACATACACATTTACCAAAAATTCATCATCGCCACTACCAAACAAGATGTTAAGAATGTACCTAACTAATAAGTATTGCATGTAAACCTTCCTAATACAAAAATAAATGTATCTGTGTGTATGCATACACTAGACTAACCTCTCACAATGCGCGAGCGCGCGCTTAATATCAGATATTCGAATTATCCAAATTATCCGGATAATGAAGAGCTTCCTATCCGGATTCGAAAATGGGCGGATATCCGGATAATATGGATATCCGGTTATCCGGATTGCAAGCCCTAATCACAACACAGCTCATAGTTTTGAGGTCAATATGTTCGTAAGTTGATGCTTATCGAAACAAGAGAAACGCGTGTAAAACATACAATAGAAATGATAACATCAACTCCAAGATTTCTAAGTACATAGGTAGTCTTTAAGTTGGCACCAACAGATTTTCTTAGTCAGATTAAATACGCCAACAGTGAAAAAGAATTGAAGCAAGTTAATTCCAATGATAACAATGTAATCCATGTTAATAGTTGAACAGCGTGATATGTATGTTTACATATATGTATACATGTAAAAATATGAAGAACAAACGAAAGAACAGCTGCGGTTATGCTAGTTCTTTATGATTATGACGTCAATGACGGTACTAGAAACGGATGATTGAAATCGCGCAACATGCCTATACTCCGTTTAATTTAAGGTTTGAATTAACGGTCAAATTGTAACACACGTTTCTCAGTATTTCGAACCCAAATGGACTAAAAAAAACCTACTTGTACATTTATTAGCGGTTATTATTATGTTTTTATTAAAGAAGTTAACACAACTTTAAATAGTTTCGTTGTTTCATTTAAAAACGTGTGCAAATTTTGCCGTTAAGTTTCAAATGTTAAAATAAATGGAGTATAGCACGTTGCGAATAATCTTTGGTCAAAATGCTGAAGTCTTCTTGACGATGAGACAGAAATGAAATGCCTGAAATCATTAATAGGAGATATCGCTTATTTTAGACAAAGCATTATATAATATGTGAAATTATAAACATGATGAAGAGCTGATTAGCAATGTCAAGAAGAAAGGCCAAATACAGAGAATAATCAAATGCTGCGTGCAAGAGCTCAAGTTTAACGCTGTAGGCTATAAGAAATTCTAAATGAGAATCAACTTTGGTAGTTTCAGGCGTTGACTTTAATAGCTTCGTAACTCGAGAACTTTCAAGGGACGAAGATAAAGTCGTCAACATAAAGCACCACACCGGGCTAACAAGGCCGTCGGTACTCATATATTCTCAAGTTTACGAGTACCTACCTGAAGAACAGAGCAAGATTCCGTTATTCATGTCATCTAGGGACTTTTCTTTACTACACTCAGTCTACACTGAACCATAAACTACGCACCACATTCAAGCAGGCACAGATCAGCTGCACCACATTTCATACCTTACGAATCGGAACTCAAAAAGACGCGACGTTTACTTAGTAACAAGTCCATCGTGTTGCGTTAAATGCGATTTTGACGCAGCTCAATTTAAACAGCTGTAGCTATTTTGAGCTATTAACTTTCCAAATACCTATGCATTAAAAAACGACGAAACGGACGCGTCACACCGTCAGCATAAAAAAGTTCCTTATCCTTAATACAGGTATCCCTCACGCACGGAATAAATTCGCGTGGAATAAGCAGACGCGACAGGTACGGTCGCGTTGATAGATTAGGAGCGTGCGCGGATAAAAAATGAACGCTCTTACATTACACGTGCCGCTGTAATAAAATAAGTGGTAAATGTAAATAGCAGCGTGTATAGCGCATTTTCCATTCGCTCTCACAATAGCGTATTGATGAAAGGAATAGAGAAAATCCGTTTAGGATGGTGCGTGCGGCGCTACGCTGTTACTGAAATAGGGTTATTGATCGAGGCACAGTAATTTTGCATATGAATATGAAAATAACCGACCAAGTGTGTGTCGGGACACGTGCAGTGTTGTAAGGTTCCGTACTAATTGTGGCAAATATTAAGTTTCAATCGACAATTACGAGGGCGACACTGAAAGTTTTTAGAACTGGCCACTTGTTAACAATATAATAAAAAAGTAAGTTTAAATATTGAAAATGGAACTCTTTGCCAATATTATTGAGTATGTATTTCATTCATTTGTCATTTGTTTTACGATTTGGTGGCAAATTGAAAATTGTCTGTGTCACGTCAACATGAATTTAACGCGAGAAAATTTTCGTGCAATGATTTTTTATGACTTTCGATGTCATTTAAGTCAACAAGAAAGTTATGATACACTTCAATTGGCCTTTCATGATGAAGCCCCATCTCGTGCGACCATTTACAACTGGTTTAATGAGTTTAAACGTGGTCGCACTAATCTCACCGATGATCTGCGTGAGGGACGGCCTTCTACGGCGACGACTGAAAATAACATCAGTGTTGTGCGGCGTATGATAGAGACTGACAAAAGAGTGACGTATCAGCAGATTCGGACAAGCTTAGGCATCGGGGTCAGGAAGCTTTGTGCGAGGTGGATACCTCATAATTTGACCGAGGCCCAAGAACTCCGTCGGGTTGATTGGTGCCGTGAAATGATGCAAAGATTTAACAGAGGTGACTCAAATGCTGTTTTCGACATACTTACGGATGACGAAAGCTGGGTTTACTGTTATGATCCAGAAACCAAGAGACAGACTGCTCAATGGGTGTTTCCTTTTGAGGAGTTGCCAACTAAAGTGAAGAGAGGTCGAAGCGTGGGAAAAAAGATGGTGGCCTCATTCTTCGGAAGGACAGGTCACTATGCGACAATTGTATCCTACTAATATTATAAATGCGAAAGTTTGTGAGTGAGTGAGTGAGTGAGTATGTTTGTTACTCTTTCACGCTGAAACGGCTGGACGGATTTGGATGAAATTTGGCGAAAAGTTAGTTTATAACCTGGATTAAAACATAGGATACTTTTTATCCCGATATTCCCCCGGGATAGGGATAAAATCTTGAAATAATAACCACTGGGCTTAGAGTCATGAAATTTGGTATGTAGGTAACTGGACGTCTGGAATAACACGTAAGGGACTTTTTGACTCGATATTCCCACGGGATACCTAGGGATAAAATCTCGAAATAACAACCACTGGGTTTAGAGCCATGAATTTTGGTATGTAGGTAGCTGGACCTCTGGAATAACACACAGGCTAATTTTTATCCCGATATTCCCACGGGATAGGGATAAAATCTGGAAATAACAACCTCTAGGCTTAGAGTCATGAAATTTGGTATGTAGGTAGTTGGACGTTTGGAATAACAGATAGGTGACTTTTTGACCCGATATTCCCACGGGATACCTAGGGATAAAATCTTGAAATAACAACCGCAGGGCTTAGAGCCATGAAATTTAGTATGTAGGTAGCTGGACCTCTGGAATAACACATAGGCTACTTTTTATCCCGATATTCCCCCGGGATAGGGATAAAATCTTGAAATAATAACCACTGGGCTTAGAGTCATGAAATTTGGTATGTAGGTAACTGGACGTCTGGAATAACACGTAAGGGACTTTTTGACTCGATATTCCCACGGGATACCTAGGGATAAAATCTTGAAATAACAACCGCAGGGTTTAGAGCCATGAAATTTAGTATGTAGGTAGCTGGACCTCTGGAATAACACATAGGTGACTTTTTGACCCGATATTCCCACGGGATACCTAGGGATAAAATCTTGAAATAACAACCGCTGGGCTTAGAGCCATGAAATTTAGTATGTAGGTAGCTGGACCTCTGGAATAACACATAGGCTACTTTTTATTCCGATATTCCCCCGGGATAGGGATAAAATCTTGAAATAATAACCACTGGGCTTAGAGTCATAAAATTTGGTATGTAGGTAACTGGACGTCTGAAATAACACATAGGCTACTTTTTATCCCGATATTCCCCCGGGATAGGGATAAAATCTTGAAATAATAACCACTGGGCTTAGAGTCATGAAATTTGGTATGTAGGTAACTGGACGTCTGGAATAACACGTAAGGGACTTTTTGACTCGATATTCCCACGGGATACCTAGGGATAAAATCTTGAAATAACAACCGCAGGGCTTAGAGCCATGAAATTTAGTATGTAGGTAGCTGGACCTCTGAAATAACACACAGGCTAATTTTTATCCCGATATTCCCACGGGATAGGGATAAAATCTCGAAATAACAACCTCTAGGCTTAGAGTCATGAAATTTGGTATGTAGGTAGTTGGACGTTTGGAATAACAGATAGGTGACTTTTTGACCCGATATTCTCACGGGATACCTAGGGATAAAATCTTGAAATAACAACCGCAGGGTTTAGAGCCATGAAATTTAGTATGTAGGTAGCTGGACCTCTGGAATAACACATAGGCTACTTTTTATTCCGATATTCCCCCGGGATAGGGATAAAATCTTGAAATAATAACCACTGGGCTTAGAGTCATGAAATTTGGTATGTAGGAAGCTGGATGTCTAGAAAAACACGTAGACGTCTTTTTGACCATGGGGTCGATATTACCACGGGATACCTAGGAATAAAATGTCGAAATAACAACCGCTGGGCTTAGAGGCATGAAATTTGGATGTATGTAGCCGTATGTCTGCAATAACACATAAGTACGCTACTTTTTATCCCGATATTCCCACGGTATAGTTTTGTAACTAAGGGACCCCATATATCCCTGTATTATTATTATTATTATTTCGTATTTTTTCTTTAATTGTATACTGTAGTTTTTAAGTATTTTATTTGTAATTATTTTATTTTGAAAAAATGATTTTCTGCCAAGTTTCTTGCGGCGCATTCTTCTTGGCAATGATGGTCTTTCCAAAAGTTCTGGTAGTATAAAAAATGACGTGTAAAAGTGCCCATTGCGGCCTATTTACTGAATAAATGATTTGAATTTGAATTTTGCATCTGAATTTGGATAGGGAAAAATTTTTGAAACTTCAGCACTGGGTTTAGACTCTTGAATTTTGTACAGTTACTTATTCACAACACAACCTCAATGAAGACCACGATATAAAAATTGGAAATTTCCAGTGGAATTTTGTAAAATCCCGAAAATTTCAATTGTAGCTACCACACCGAATAGTTTACGCGTGCGAAGCCGCGGGTAAAAGCTAGTGGATAAATATATTTATATAGATATATACAGTAGATTTATATGTATATATCTATATAATTATATTTATCCGCTGCTTTGTACCCATAACACAAGCTTTGCTAAGCTTACTTTGGGACTAGGTCAATTGGTGTGAATTGTCCCGTGATATTTATTTATTTATTATTATTATATTAAGCTACACTTCCCCCTTTTAACCACCAACACATCACACACTCCCATGATTTTGTCACAGTAAACTTCCGAACACTTGTACATATACCGCATCAAAGTTTAATACGTCAGAGTTCTGTTTCGCCTGTGCGGCACAGGCACAGGCAGCCCTATCCCAGGGGCGTGTCAGGGAAGCCTAGCCTGGGAGTCACGGCCAAGGTCGCCCCCCTCGCCCCGGGCGATGCCAGCCAGCTCAATGAGACACGCACGCTTGTGACTCACTACTGCTTATATTTGTATGATGTACGGATATTACGATATGTAGACAAAAACGAAACTCGATTCTTTATTTTTTTACTCAAATAAAAATAAAAAACTCAAGGCGTTGAAACAGGCTGAGCTGAACGGCTAACACTGCTGCTCATTGACAACAACTTTTCTAACCCTGCAGAACAAGCTAAAAAACCAGCCAAGTACGAGTTGGACTCGCACACCGAGGGTTCCTCCATACAAAATTGCAAGTATTAAAAAATCCAGTGTTAGTAGAGACCTGCTTCTAAGCAAATTGTACGCAGTGTGGGATCATTTTAGCTCGTATATTGTCAAGACAAACAGACAATGGTCGAACGTGATTATATTTTTAGGTCTGACTGTACAAGAAAGAAAATTCTGAGTGACGAGTCGGAAACAGAGTCCTGACCTAACAATACAAATACAATGCAATACAAATATTCTTTATTGCACACCACAAATCAGTAAAAAAAAAAGATATAATAGACTATTCAGGGAAGACAATAGGCGGTCTTATCGCTTAAAAGCGATCTCTTCCAGACAACCATTTGGGTACATAGATCTTAAGACCTGACCTGACACACTCATTAATGCCTAGCCCAAACCTTTGGAGCTAGAAAATCTTACATAGTGTTTCCGTTTCATAATGTAAAGTATTGCAGGTGGTAGGACCTTGTGCAAGGTCTGCCCGGATCGCTTCCACCATCTTTCTCGCTAATCCTGCCGTGAAGCAGCAGTGCTTGCACTGTTGTGTTTCGGTGTGGAGAGTAAAACAGCCGGTGAAATTACTGGCACTTGGAAGTATCCCATCTTAGGCCTCTAGGTTGGCAACACATCTGCAATCCCCCTAGTGTTGCAGGTGTCTATGGGCGGTGGTGATATCTTACCATCAGGAGACCCACTTGCTCGTTTGCCATCCAGTCGAATAAAATAAAATAAAAAACCCACAGGATAAGATGATCAGCAATAGGGGCGAAACCGCTGGCGCAAGCTAATCGCAGTTTACTTGATTGAAAATGCAGCTACATGATTGATTAATAATGCATGCTAGCAGTTCGGTTCTGGCACCTCGCCGGCCGCTGCCGCGGCACGCTCGCTTCGCTCGCTCGGCTCGTGCGTTGTTGGTCGCAATTCTACCTAACACTCCTCCTCGCTGACGCTAGTCGTCGCACCTAACTTCAATTTGATAAAAGCTAGTATATTTATATAGTCAACTCAGTAAAATCCTACCTGTCGTTTGGCCGATTTTATCTACGCAGATTACGAAACAAAAACCGACTAAACATTAAATCCACTTAACAATATGAATGCCATATGATAACTCTGCTTATTGTGTCTCGACGAACAGTTGCTCGATTTACTGAAACAATTATGAAACAAACAATCTACTAAACGTAAATCTGCTTATCGCTATTCTTCCTGCCGACTACTCGGCGAAACGAATAATAGGCGTAACGAAATTATACCAAACGTTGCTCAGCCAAAAGAAAAATCTGCCAATAGTTGTCTGCGAAACGAAAATCTGCGTAATGTAACTCGGCGAAACGACAGGTCACCAAGTATAACCCATCCCTGAAAGGATGGTAAAAGAACGTCTTGCTCGACTTCAATATTGGTCACACTTTTTATAATGGTATGCGTCACAGATAAATAACTTTCTTATAACTGGAATGTTTTTACCTGATAAAAAGTATAATCACATTTTCGTACTAAATATAAAACATATTATCTAATTCATATTCATATGAATCGATCACGATTCACAATATCGGTTAGTAAAGCTTATATTATATGACTTGTAAGGAAATAGACGGTTAATATTTTTTCATCTAAATCGTATAGGAACCTGCATTAATATCTGCCACAGCGGAGCGTGCAAAAATATTCGACGCGTTCTACCAGTCCTAGAAATAAAGTCGTGTCTGATCTTTATGCACGCTTTGTTATGTCAGATATTGGTGCTGGTGACTGTACATACCGATGGATGACGATGACTTTCACACATCAAACATATAGTAAGATTTTATGCTAAAAGCAAGCTCTTGCATTGACTGTACTGTACTTGTTTATTGTATCATCCATCTCGTCAATGAGTCCTGCACACATACACATACCAAATTCAAGTCAACCCGACATACATAAAACGGGTGTGGATCGACTAGCAGAATTTAACCAGAAACTTATACTTCGTAACATAACATAACTTATAAAAGCGTGCATCGAACAACAGTGGTGTGATTCTCTAAAACAGTTTCATCCAATCCGCGGACAAGGCACTCATCTCATCTGTACACACATACCATGAAAGGGATGTTAGCGTAATGCCCGCATCGAAACCTAGCGGGTGCTAGGGTACCTTTGTGCCATACAGTAAATTGCCTATAATGGAAAATACCTAAGTGTACCGGCAAGCCCCAATACTCGTCCGAGTAAGATAACGCTATCTGCTTTTTCTACACATACCGTACCTAGTATTTTCTGCACTGTTTAAATTATAGCAATTTACTAGGTAAGTTCTCAACTGACAATACTTCTTTCAATAAAAAAAATCTAACATGATAAAATAGACTAGATGATAGAAAAAAATAGAATAAACTAACCAACAAAAAGTTGGACAACCCCCGACATTGTCACTTCAAAGTTCAATATCTCAAAAACGGCTAACTGATTTTGATAAAACATGTCCAAGAACCATCGCTAGAAGCCCTGCTTTCAAATAATAAAACCGCATTCAAATAGGTTCGCCCGTTTAAGAGCTACGGTGCCACAGACAGACACACACACACAGACATACAGACACACAGATACACATAGCGTTCAAACTTATAACACCCCTATTTTTGCGTCGGGGGTTAATGATTCGTAAAGAAAAAAAAATTTTTTTGATCAACTAATAAAACAGTTCTCCACAAGGCGGGTGGAGCATTATTCAAACGTATCGGTGCTGATAATGCGATAACACTGTTTGTTTGCACTGAACGGTACGCGAAACCGATCCGAGATAAAAACGAACGGAAAATAGAATAACATACCTACCGTTACGATAATAATATTGAAATAAGAGGAAACTGCTGAAAGGTTAAGGCGCTTTCTGTAGCTGTAGTATGAAGTGATACAGTTCTGATACTACTCGACACGATAAAGTAATACGAACCTATCCTACTTGTATACTCTATGTCATCATTATAGCTGTTAGCTTTCGAGTATAATTTAATTTCAACAGTTGGGGCTTCCTAAAGAGAATGAATACATACATAGGTGGCTACGGTACACTTAGTAATTTTTGTAAAGTGTGACGAAAAAATAACTAAGAACGTCGAACATATCATCCACAAATAATTTTAATTTTTGTTTCCAGCTAAACCAAATTCATCAATAATTTTTGTTTCAAAAACGCACCGCCAACGAGTACCACGGGCATTTTCTGTATCAATAAAACTCTCGATCTTCAATAGACAATGTCCTCCGATCCGAAGGTGACCGCCCATTGAAAACGGAAGCACGATTTGTTGCCCAACGCATCTAGACGAGGCCGTGCGTTTCACCTTTACCTCGTTGCCTGCCTTTAGTTAGATATGCTGGCGTCGGCGTCGATTTATGAAACCACCAAATCGATACCACCCCTGGATAATACATGAAGCTGGCGACATAATGCCACTACACGACCCAAGGACCAGATACATATTTAAACGTGTTTTAGGACTAAAGGCTTTGTCCCTTTCATTGATTGCTATTGCTACGGCTTAAGCATTCATTGTGTCTGTTTCGCTCCAGTTTAACGTACACTTGCCTCTTATTGTTTATAAACTAAGCGAAGCCTCTTGTTTTTAAATTCGTATCAAATCGAGATAAAGCTACGGGTATAATAATTCCTATGTAAATAAATTCAGCATTGCGGCTCTATAACCTTGCTCGAGAGATTTCGACGAAGTAGTCTATTTATTGCGTCTTTGTTGGGAGGCACATGTGTTTATTACGATAACATTTGCAGGTACTAAGCCTGAGAACCAAGGAGTGGATCGAGCGAGTAAACTAAGACGGCAGTATTGTTTTGAAGCGTTAATCGAACCCCAAAACAATGTTATAGGAGGCCATGCGGGCAGTTTCCACCCTCGCGGACTGGAGTGGGGTTGCCCATTCAGAGTCACTAAGTCTGGCGGTCTATTTTTATGCCCGCATACACCTCTATAAAACGTTTCATGCCCGAACAAGCTGTAGGCACTTATGGCATCTTTGGAACTCGGCAATCATACTTTTATAGCTTCTACATTTACCATAATTTATTACGAAGGCTCCCTCAGTTACGTTGATATTAAATTATCGGTGTCTTTTCGAATTAATGGTAACAGCGTAATTAATAAAAATACTTTCCTTAAATACCGGGTAATATAAGGGCAACATCATTTCAATTCAAAGACAACAACGCAAAAAGTATCCTGACACTGCAGAAAAACATACTTACACCGTTCTGAAAATACAGAGCTCTCGTTGCAAAAAAAAGTTGCACGTCATTTGTTTATGGAAACAGTGATACAAATGCGGGGGCTTGGGGACGCGATACCCTCCTCGTCCTGTGAATGCATGCGCTCGGAATCATAATGGCTCTCATTCGTCTGGTGCCCGGGGCAAGGGGGCTTCGAGCCTTCATTGAGCGCTCCCGGGCTCAGCAGTCTATTTTAGGGGCCAGGGAGGGCCCCCGCGCGAGGGTGAGAGGGCGTGACGTCACACGCCATCCCAGCGACCCCCACCCGCGAACGAAGGCGAAATCTACGAAGACGAAACATATGTACAACAGTTCCTGCGGAAAATTAGAATTGGATCCGTAATTGGCTTCGGGCTTTTTTTGTTTGTAATTAACTGTCTATCATTGGAGGTCGAACGTTAAATTGTCAACAAGAACAATTTGGTGAGCTAGACAGTCAAATCAGCCCATTTATTTCAGCTAGTTACGGCAGTTTGACATTGAAATGCAATTTCATTTGACAATGAGGCGAGTAGGTATTATTGATTATTTCGAATTGGGACCAATATTCCATTTTTATCAAAATGCAATTGTGCTGAAAAATATTTAGAACCAAATTTCTTGTCCTATGATATAATTCACCAGCAAAATTTGTAGATAGATATAAAATATTTGAGAAAAGAATATCAGCAAAACAAAGTCTTAGAAACAGTACAACCGTTGATCGTGTGGGCGGCAGACTAAAATATTAATTAAATAAATGCTTTCAACTCTACAGCAATATTAAAAACTTTTGTGTAATGTTATAGTGGAAAGAAGTTTCTACCTCCAACAATTCTTTAGAAAGCGATGTAGACGCATCAACGCTCTTAAGAAATAATAACGTCGGGAGTTAAACAAAAGGAGTATTAGAAAACTGAAATAAAACATAGCTCAGGGAAAACACAATTAGCATGTTATACATGAGTCATGGAAAAGAATGAAGTAACTTAGAGGTATCCTATACTAAACGAACAATATTTGTATGTTTTGACATCTCTAACGAACGATTTCGGTGAAATTTTCCGTACAGGTTATGAAATAGGTTGGTAAAATTTTCTGTAAATAAAAGGTGTGAATGAACGAGCCATATTTTCACGCCTTCAGCGTCACTAATTCACCACATTCCAACTAGAATCCATAACGTATTGCTGTTCCGTAAGCCGTTAATTAGTTAAGAGATCACTGATACCAGCACATACTTATCTTTTACAAATTATTTATTTATTTCTGAGGATCTCGGAAACGGCTCTAATGATTTTCGAAATTTATTAAGCGGAGGCTTTCGGGGGCGAACAATCGATCAAGCTTGGCCTTATCTCTGAAAAAGAAAACGCGTTTGCAATTTTTTTTGGCAAAATTTCATGCGCGAGTCTAACACTTACAAGCAAAATTCACTTACATATCCAATCATATTTCTTCTTCTACTATTTTTATCGTAAATTTGAGAGCAGAGGATTTTTTCTCATTCATAAAAAAACGGTAAATAATAAAAATTAAATTAAAAATGAAAGGGGTCCCCATGGTGGGAATCGCGATTTTTCTGCGGTTTTTGAGTTGCTAAAAAATCCTGGCCAAATTAAACAAACTAAAATCATGGAATTTAGGTCCAACTTGGCAGACGTACCGTAATGCAAGACTTTGCAATTGTGAGTGATGCCACTTAACGGCATGACGTTGGTTTCACAGCACCCATTGTGTACCGTGGGAGCTCGTCACATGTGCTAGAAATATGCTTTGCCACTAATTACGTTCAAAAGAAAATGTATAAGACAGACACGAAGAATTTTTTAACGTCCGCAAGAATGCTATTGCGTGCAGTTTTAGATTAGAACGTGACTATAACTAGTAATATAGTAATCTACGGTTATAAGTCTTGTCACTTCTACAGTGTTACATCGAACCAACTCCTTTGGTTGTATGTAAATTTTACCAACAATCACACTTGCTCAATGAAAAATTCTTTTAAGCTTGATTCACGCCGACTTGAAGTTCATTACATTATAAACAGTCATTGCCATTTATATGAGAACGTACGTATGTACATACAAATGATGCCTGTTGTTTTCCATCCAAAAATTTGTTTACTTTTAATTCAAATTCGCCCCCTGAAGCAAGCCGCAAGAATATCGCTTGCAGATGCGAAGAAGGAACTTATCTTTGTCTTTTAATTATCTTTTATAAGATTCCTTTGAGTCTTTTACAACGACCAATTCAACTACACTCAGGATTTCAAAGCTAACACGTGAAATATAACATCATTCTAGCTTTTTACTTCAGTTGCTTGAAATTGCTTTTTTGCTAATAATAAAATTCGCAACGAATCATGCCAAATAATTGACTACAATTTTGCGTCAGTGAAATAATAGCAACCGCGAACAGCGGAAACCTCTATCAAGTGATATCGGTGAATTATTAGTTTTTAAATTGCTAATTAAAATCATGAACTAAAACAATGACTTTGCTTACCCGCGAGCTCGTGTTTTTGAAGACATTTAAAAATTCTTTCACAACTCAATTTGCCAAACAATAAATCGATGTAACAAGTGAAAAAATGCTTAAATATTCCCTATTCATGTCATGATCGATGTCGTATCACCACTTTAAGCTATAAATACAAAAGTAGAGAAATACCTAGTGATGACTAAGTGTAATTCATAACCAATTTCAAATCAAAGAAATTCGACGGCTGATTAGACATTGGTTATCGTTACAATAACTTGATGCAACCCACAGACGACGACATTGATTAAATAGACTGCAAAATAAACAAAAAATTGGTCCAGTCAGCAGCAGAAGTAGATGAGCGATTGTGGTGCTCAAAATGATGTATACTCCATTTAACATTTGAAACTCAACGGTAAAATTTAGACGTTTTTAAATGAAACAACGAAACTATTTAAAATTGATGTGATGTACCCACAATCTACAGTAATAAAATATTTGAATTTGAATAAAATTGTGTTAACTTCTAAAATAAAAACATAATAGATACCGATAGGTATTTTTAGTCTATTTGTGATCGAAATACAGAGAAACGTGTGTTACAATTTGACCGTTAATTCAAACCATAAATTATACGGAGTATAAACACTCTTATTTCCTTGGCAGTAGAGTCGTGTGTAGATAATTTCGAGCACCGTCACCGCTCATCCACTTCTGCCTCTGACTGTATTTATTAAATTTTAGAACGTATTTCGAAGTTTGGACCGTGGTGGTTAATTTCGATCCATCGTAAGGTTAGTAATCTAAAACGTAGGCGGTATATTGCCTCAACCCATTAACCAATACATCCAAAATACGGGACTGCTCAAAAGTTTCACAACATAGGTGGCCTGTACTCTATCTGTACAATCAAATCATTTACTGCTTCTGCTTGGTCCTTCGTTCGTACGTTTTCTAAGTAGGTAAGTGTCATTATGAATTCCCTGATCAAAAGCAAAGCGACGTCATTATGAAGTTTTTTGTGAAAAGGTTCCAGTGGGTAACGATTGTGTTGCTTGGACAGTACAGTCCTAAAATTTGCAGCTGTACACTTTTAACCTCCGACGCAAAGAGGGTTGTTATAAGTTAGACCGCTATGTGGCATCATGATGCTTGAATAGCTCCCAAAGGAATGGTCCGATTTAGATGCCGCTTTTTTTTTAATCGACAGCTAGTTTAATTAAGATAGTTTTAACTAAGATTAATTAGAACCGGTTCAGCCGTTTTTGAGACATGAAAATTGAAATTACGTTGTCGGGTGAAGTTGGATTTTCCGGATTTTGGGAAAATTAGCTTTTTGAAAAAGTGTACTTTTTGGTAAAATGTACTTAAAGGCAAGTGCAGTGCAAGTATAGTATTTATACCTAGTGCCATCCACGAAGACGCGTGATTTTGATGAAATCAGACATTACAGTATTTCTCAAAAAGTTGTCCCATCATGAAATTGACAAGAAATCAGTTTTGTCAAGTCAAGACATTATTAACCCTAAGGACGAGATCATAAAACTAAACTACATTAAAAGATACAAAATTTCTTGACGTCAGGAAAACGTCACGAAATCTTGTGAGGAAAAAATCGTAATTTTGTAACTACATCAAAAGTTTCTATTGGATTCAACAACAAAGATTATCTGACTTTTTATCACTTTTACCACAAGGTTTTGTATATATTTAAAAACAATATTACTTATTTTTCATGATGAAATAGCGTCAGGATTTTGTTTTAAATAAGTGGACAACTGAAAAATTGAAAAATGGACAAAAAATTTGAGAAATAATCATTAATGTAATATGAACCACGGCACGCTTCATCGTGAATGACTCTACCTATACAGTGTACCTACATGTCGCAGAAAGTCGGTTTTACCAGCCTAAGCAACAACCACACTAGAATAGTTTTCCGAAATAATACGAAAAAAGATGAAGTAAAAAAGTAAAAATACTAAATTAATCCAGTATAAGTAAAGTCAAGGTCATAAATATATATGTACGTTACCAAGACGTCAATCTATATAACTTTTTACCTCTAACCATAAGGACGATGTATACCTACATATATTTAACGCTTTGACTGTATAGATATTTATGCCCTCGTCTGTACATAGTATAAACAAAGCTGTCTGATAGATTACGCGAAACTTCGCACAAAATTTCCGCTAGACAATAAATAGGTACTCGGCAAATTGAGAGATCGTAGTTGTTTACTGACCTCGATATTCAGCTTATCCAATATTCAGTGTATAATAGCTCTGTTTACCTGAAACCATGAAAAAAAGGAACCATTAACGAAACGTGAGAAAACAACTTGAATATATTAAATTACTAGAGTTTACCCGCGGCTTCGCACGCCTTAACTATTCGATCTGGTAGTTACAATTGAAATTCCGGGATCTTACAAAATTCCCCGTGAATTCCCAAAATGTATATCGTGGTCTTCATTGAGATTGTGTTAAGAACAACTGTTAAATATGTCAACTGATTGTATCCCTGTCCCGTGGGAATATCGTGACAGAAAGTACCCTATGTGTTACTCTAGACGTCCAGCTACCTACATACCAAAGTTCATGAACTATGCAATTTTCCAAGATTCATTCAAATCGTTTGTTCTGTATAAATAGGCCGCAATGGGCACTTTTATAGATACGTCATTTTGTTAAACTACCAGCGCTTTCGGATTGACCATCATTGCCAATAAAAACTATCCTATGTCCTTCTCTGGGACTCAAACTATCTGCATACCGAATTTCATCTAAATTGGTTCAGTGGTTTAGACGTGAAGAGGTAACATAAAAACAAACAGACTTACAAACTTTCGCATCCCACTAATATTATAAATGCGAAAGTTTGTAAGTCTGTTTCTTGTTTTATTACCTCGCCTCGTCAGTCACCACGTCTAAACGTCCCTCTCAGGGTCTCACTCAAACTATCGTAACTTGAGGCTTTGGTTTATTTGACTGCAACGCTGATCTTAGGAAACCAAAGCTTAAGCGTGGAAGCGTAACAGACACAATCACATTCTTTTTTATATTAGCCAAAATGGTAAACTAAATACACTCTAAAATAGAGCGTGTAAGATCAAGAACTAATTTGGAATTTCTAGATCCCACTTTGCCGCCTGTTATAAACAAAATTTGAAAGTTACGCCTCTGGGATAATTACTTATCAACTTCGGACTTATTTGGGTGAAGTTCTAGAGAGTAAGTATAAAGCCAAATTAAACTACGTTCGCTTATTAAATTTAACTTTTCGAAGACGTAATGCAATATTATTATTTTTTATCCAACTGGATGGCAAACGAGCAAGTGGGTCTCCTGATGATAAGAGATCACCACCGCCCATAGACACCTGCAACACCAGGGGGATTGCAGATGCGTTGCCAACCTAGAGGCCTAAGATGGTATACCTCAAGTGCCAGTAATTTCACCGGCTGTCTTACTCTCCACGCCGAAACACAACAGTGCAAGCACTGCTGTTTCACGGCAGCATTGAGCAATTCAGAGTCCTTTATTAGGGAGGAAATTACACGAATTATTCGGAACGAGGTTAGGACTGATCCAGTTACGGTTACGGTCCAACGTGTCCCTTCTAAATGAGTTCCAGCAAATTCCAACTTAAAGTAAGTCTAAACTCACACGTTTCGTCCGATGCGGAATATAGGTACTTACCTAGTTATCTATTAATTATATAAAAAAAATACAATTTGTCAACTTTGAACAATTAGTGCTCTTATTTATTAAAGGCTCTCTGAAGCTATTACCTTCGAAGCTTTTAAGGCTATTGAAGGTTTCTTTGTTTATTCGGCTTAACCGGAAGAAAGGTACGCAGCGTGCAAACTTTCAAAGCCACAGTACGAGATACGGTTGTTTGGAAATATCGCTCTGAAGCAATAAGGCCGCCTACTGTTTACCTTGTTTTTTTCTCTACGTTTCTGTTATCTGTATTGCTTACCACGTAGCGTTCAATTAAGAGTCACTGTCTGTCATTGTACCTCTATAGTATTACGTATCATATGCTTGGCAATGGCAACCCTAGGCCATATTGCTCTCGAAACAATATTAGCATACTGCGCAGAACAGTAAAGACATGGTTTAGCGTGTGTTATAATTGTAGCGTTGTGCAGCACATTGTACGATTACATGTAACGGTGGTGCGGTTTTCGATCGAGTTCCCATAGTAAAGTTCATCCAATGCATAATAATGTGGCCAGTTCGAGGAAAACTCCCACTGGTGGCCAGTATATGCGGTTGACACGCGACATTCCTTTGCAAGGGAAAATGAGATTTGCAAATCCATATGTGTTCGCATAAAGAACATAAGCTTAACAGTTACTGAGTGAGATTAGGTCGAGGCCTTAACAAATATAAATAGTTAAGTTTTAAGTTTAAATCCGACCAACAAGCCTCTATTTCACCTTATGATAAGTGCAGTATTTAATCTGTACTACTACTAATAATGTAATAATGTATTGCCATCGTATTTTGTCGCAAAATTTCGTGTTTATCTTGGTTTCTCAACTACCTACTACTACCAAGAGCGCAGCCTAAGGTATCGCCAATATTTGGAAGAATTATATTTTTTCTTTTAGAAATATATAATTTTACTCGCAAATGTGATGAAAAACATTGTATGTCGCACGGGCGGTACTAGAATTACGAACATAGACTCATTAAAGCCCTCAGTCTTCGACGTCGGGCTTCTAATAGACTCTCGTTCGTTATTCCTTATTTACCGCCCATAAGACACAATGTACTATTAACAACTAGATAAAGTCGCCTCTGTAATGAACATCAATGATTTATATTAGGGCAACCTATAGCCTACAGCAAGAGTAGCCTGTATAGAAGGAAAACTATTGCTTCAAAGGAAAACAGGTGCATCAAAAGAACAAGTTAAACTTGGCTTGTGGAGCTGGCAAAATAAAATAAAACATAATACAACAAAAAAACTAAAAGTTTGACAAAAGTTTAGTAGTTTTTGCAAATATAACAATCCCTTTTAAAGGTAAACGATATGTACAGTACATTGCAGTCATGCATGTAGTGTGTCGTCCATGTATGCGCCAGCGCAGCTGTTTACAATGGTCTCGTTAGGCGTGCCAGATAGCATCGAATCGGGAGTTACAGACCGACGTCTATCGGTGAGAATTGTCCAATAGAAGATCATTTATGGCTAAGATAAGGTTAAAACCGGTTCGATTTGCGTTAGTTTATCTTCAATTCTCCGACAAAGACGCTATGAGCAAAGCAGTACAACACGCTTCTAAGATTTTCTAAAAAAAACAGATGAAGAATTTCGGTTGGTTGGTCGGATTCCTCGGTGGTCAAGTCAGCAGGACACCTCTGACACGAAAATCTACAGGAGCTGCGGGTTCAAATCCTACCTTACCTATCCTCCTCCTGAAGCCCATCATAAAGTCCACATAAATATTTTGAAAAAAATTGACAAATCAATTAGTATCTAAAAGTTTCGAGAATAAAGTCAAACTGCCGTCAAACTGCCATGGTGTAAAACAATAGAAAAACAAAAGAATTTTTACTTTGTTACATTGTCATAAGATTCCTAATTCCCTTGAACTTATTGTGTACATTCTATTGCACATTGGGCCGCACGAAGCTATACTTGGTTTGGATAGGTATTTAACTAAATGTAAAGAAAACAAAGTCAATTGGTGACTTAAATATTGAAATTCCCCCATTAAATTATCTAAACATTTACATTTCTGTATTGAATTGAAATAGACTAGTTTATAGAAAAGTAAAATGTTTAAAATCCATGAATGTACCAAATCTGACAGCTGAAGTTTGTTTACATTTAGTTAAATACCTATCCATCCAAACCATAAAGGTATAAGGGTATAAGGATGAAGAGGTAACAAACAGACAGACCGAGGAGCAGACAGAATTATTTTTGTATTTATATTATTAGAAGTATGGCTCATCTTCAGGCATACGCATGTCCACCTTAGAAAATTATCCATAAATAATAAGACCGTTATTTATTAAGCTGTTAAATGCAATGGACATATTCTCAGTGTCACCGACACTCGCCGTTATGGATCTGATGCTATGGCATCTAGTTCAACGGATGGCATGAAGCTAAACAATCGGTTGTTATCTTGGACGTAACGAATAGGCAAACATTCGCATTCTAGGGAGCAATGCACTCTGTCAATGCAGTTGCATCGGCCTCGGCCACATGCGTCACTTGGTACTTGTACTTGTTCGGTGTCAATGCGAGCGCCGGGCTCAGAGACCTTATTAGAAAAGTAATAGGAGTTCAGCGTAGACACTCAAGAAATAATGAATTACGATGACTAGAGGCACGTCTTTACCCTATTATTGTAAGTTTTATTACTTGCTCGTTTGCCATCCAGTCGAATAATAAAATAAAAAAAATACACATGTAAAATTTTGTCCATAAAGCAAACTTACTTACTTCGGATGCACTGAAGTAAGTACCTATATTATCTTGTAAAAACAAAAACTCTCTGTCCGTGTATAGAAAACGCGAACGCGCGTCCGTCACATTTCAATCGGTATACTTCATGTATTTGTGTATTATATTTTTATTTCCAATACTGAAGTTTCAGACTTTATACAAGTTCGAAATGTCCAAGTATTTACTTCTTTTTGTCAATTTGGAAAATGCTATACATACATAGAGTTCCTGAGAAGTTGATATGTTATGTTGACAAAAAAGAGGTTTAAAGTTTCCACAAAAACGTATCCTGCTATTAAAAAAACCAGCATCAGAGACTGTTGTTAATTGGAAAATAATCCAACCCTTTGAAATGCTAATTCCGTACGGCGCTCCGTATACACATCCACATTGACTACATTAATAAAATGAACGTTCCACACGCCTACACGATAATTTTCGTTGGAGTTACAAAGGCTGCTTTCTCCAAACTATTAGCTGCGTGACAGCCGTGTCTTTCGCTACGGCTACATATATATTAACATTACGGTCCGCATGTACACAATAGATAACATGGCCCGCGATCTACCCACAGCACACATGTCGACAAGCGGTTCCATGACAAGAATATTATCTATATGCCACGCGAGACGTCGGCATGCTTCGATACAATGCACCGCTGTGACGAGCCGATGCTTGACAGTGGAAAATATTGCAGAACAAAAGATAACGAGTAGATAGATACGCAAGGCTTTGTTTAAAAAAAACATTCATGTGAAAACAATTTTAACCCACGCGAGAGTCGACCGTTAAAGCGGAAACGGATTTTCATTTATATGGAGATCTTTTTTTACATTTTACAACATTGATCAAGAAAATACCACTCTGCAGACTGTCGTTTAGTAGAGTAACAGCAAACGTTTCAAAGTGGGAGGCAGGGAGGTTGGCATTCTTTAATTAAAGTACGGTCTGAACTGAAGCAGAAAATACATATCTGCAGCTCGCATATATTCGTGCACGGTTGAATGCTTATTTCATATTTTGTATGAAGTTTGCCGTACGCGGCTACAGGCATGTGTCGTGACAGGTACAGGTCTGAAGCTTCGACTGAAAGTCTAGAGAAAATGTTTATCCTCAATAAACTGGGCGGTGCTTCGAAAATGGTTGAAAAGCACTCCAGCTGTAAGTTGAGGAGCCTGTGGCAGCTGACCAGTACTCGATAGTAATCATTTTAAATTGTCACAATTGAATCATCATTAATATAATATTTTTGCCTCACAAACTTTATTATTTCAAATAGGAAAAAAAAAGATTTTTTTCTTAAAACAGTGAATGACCAGTTTATAGGATTTTTAACGGTACATTAGCTAATTTTGACGAAGTATTCACGAGTACCCAGTACGTGATTGACCTCACGAATCGCCTACTTTCGTCGCCTTGGGCCGACGGACACATTTTCATTCGATACGATTTGGCTTCCATTCTGTTAATTAGTGGCGACAAAATTTTAACTTACCTGTAGTTAATTAACTTGTTTGTTTACCTGACCTTCGTGAAATCAAAACATAAGATTTGCATTAACTGCTTTATCAATCAATAAGAAAAACTAAATGGCTGTTTGTACAGAATTCAGCATCAAAAGTGAGATAAATAAATGACAAACGGTTGAAGAGATACACGATAAAGATGAAGAAAAGCAGCAAATGGACGAGATCTCGTGAATATATTTTGAATGTTTTGCAACTCGGTATTGAACAAAACTTTATGATAATATATTGTAGAAATATATTTCCGCAATGCCAGATATCCGCCTATCGTACTACCCTAACACACATTAAATGTAATCCAATATGAATGTTTAGATCCTGAGCCAAATTCATGACCTATTACCTAAACAATCCGGGATTCCAAAATGGCGGTATTACAGCAGTATCTTAATAAACATTTGATTTATAGACCACCAAGATAGGAATAGTGAACTAAAAACAACGGTAAATCACAGAGTAATAATGTTCATTTTTTTTTTGATGTAGTCAAATCAAATAAATAATGCTTGAGAATTAAAATAAGTAGAGGGCAAATGTTCTGGCGGTAGCTGCAAAATATAACGATTATGTTTAGACTAGTGGAAGTCATCAAGACAAGTCCTTCAGACATATTTCACTCTTTCTACTCAAAGCTCCCACCTAGATACTCGCGCAGTGGGAACAAACTTAACGATATTATAATGAGGGCTTATTTTATACGGCAGGTCTTTAATGGAGGCGACATATTGCGTAGGTAACAGTTGAAACCGGCTTGAATAAACAGCGAATTTTAAAAGCAACGACCTGTCACCGCGCAATGCTGTTAGATGATAGATACTAGCTAGACGGCGCCTACAGTACCGACACACATACAAAGTAACCGATTTTAAATAGAAAACCGAATGCGCCTTATATAATAAATATTTTTGGGTGCAGAAAAATAGGATTTCATTAAATAGTTCTGAATGAATTAGAAGGTGAACCTTCAGAGCTTCAGAAGAACATTCCTAATTACTGAAGACTATCTGTATTCACGAGGCAATAATTCCACGTCAGACCTGGGGTTCATTTAGCTCGGGATTATAGAGTCACCTGACATCATAAATATCATAATTGGTAGTAAAGTGCAGTAAAGTGAAGCAGTTAATAAATCGACTGGGAGAGTTAACACGACAGTAGCAGGTAGGCCACGAGGCCGGCGGCACGGTTACGAGCGAATGTATCGCCTGACATCGATGTAAACGGAGCCGAGTCGATGTCGACTGGTCTTGAGAAACTCTTGACTATGTCCAAGTAAATAATACCGATTTATTTTTTCATCCATACTCTTATACGTATATTTCTCATTTATACCGTAACTAGAATACATTGAAAGAAAAAACAGAAAAGATAAGATAGGGCCCGAAAACCAACCCGGTTCCTCATCATACTGTGATGCGTGCTTCAACATATGCATCAACCCGAGCGTCGTCATGCACGGCGAAATTTCCCAATGTGCTCCAGCGGCAGATATTTTTAATTTACTTTGCGAATCTTTTTGTCACCGTGCCAAGGTGTGTTCGGTCGGCAGCGGCAGGGTGCGGCAGCAAGAGAGTAGAGACCGTCGAACGACAGAAGTTTCTCTCAAAGCTCCCTTAGCTTGGCTTTTCCTTTTTTTTCTTTACAACAATTCTGTTACGTACAACGTGTCATTTAAATCTTGTTTCAAACTATTTTCATGCGACATACCGAGACAGCATAATGCAAGTGTATTTTCTCAGATGATCCTAGAGTTCCAACAAAGCAGGTGAAAGTTTGTGACACAGACTAATCGCCCGTGTCAGTGCGGTCTTTTTTATGCGTTTTTGGCCAACCACGTAGAAAGTTTACTATCTGCTCAATGATCTATCAGGCAAACTTGATGGTAGCAAACAACAATCACATGGACAGGACTAAATTTATTTCGTGAATACACTCATCAGAAGTGCCTAGGGATTTTTTATCCGTAGACAGTTTTGACCATTTCAATATAGCAATATATTACTACTGAGTCAATACAGCAAATTTTTCAAGGGATAATGAGTTGAGTATCCCAAGACTTTTTGTTGCGTGTATTATCTATCATACGTGTTCTTGCTCTGATCGTAGATAGCCTAGGTTTTATCACTTGTAAGTATGAAAGCATGTGTTTTAAGAATGTATTTAAGTTATGGTCCAACCTCGAGACAGATACCGGTCTTAATGAAGGGGCATTCGAGAATATAATAAACTTAGAAGTTAGGATCTTGCGAGCCAACTGAATAGCATAAAGATGAACTAAAACAACGAAATTATAATAATAACTTCCGTTTTTTTGTAATAATGCAAACGTCCACAGAATATTACGCACAAAATATATTGCAATAGCTTTAAGATATAATAACAATAGAAGTGAATCACAATGATTTCATAACGCATCCGAAATGTCAGTTATCTGTTACAGGCTTACAGTTGACATACATTGTAGGTCAGATGGTTATCATCAGAGCGACGGAAAATTTACGAAACGTCAAATGCAGATGGGGATAATTAGAGTTACGATATGGATATAGAAACCTGCACAAACCTGCGAAGCAATTCAATGGTGTGTGTGAAGTTCCCAATCCGCACTGGGCCCGCGTGGGAACTACTGCCCAAGCCTTCTCATTCTGAGGGGAGGCCTGTGCCCTGCAGTGGGACGTTTATAGGCTGGGATGACGATATGGATTAGCGATTAATTTGCACGTGATATGAAAGATAATTCAGTAATTTTGATGTTGATCGGCGGCCAACGAATATGGCGATTGGTGGGATCGCGTGCATCAGTATCAGCGACATCTTGAAATTTAGCGTGAATTTCTTGAAAATATTCACGATGGTGTAGCGAACTTAGACAAAGCAGGCAATTAAGAGCGATAAGGTGAGATACGAGATAAGCATGGGCCGGCAGTTTGGGCTTTGGCAATGTCGCTGTCAATGTGGCAACGCCGCGGTTACGTAAGCGGGCCGCGGCGCGGGGCGCGAAACATCAGGGTGACTGACCTGTATGGTCCGCCGGTGCCAATTCGCCCATCACACGACATCACGAAATCATTGCACAAACGATGCAAAACAGAGATGAGCGCGGTCATATTAACCGGATCCGGCGTCGTTGCCAACACGTATTCGGTTCCATCTGGTGCAATAGCGAGCAGCCAGGAAGCCGCCTTGTATTACAATTGGAACACGATTTCAATGCGCCGTACATTTCTGTAACATATGGGCTGATCTAAACCAGCTCATCAAATCTTTACGAGCAAGTAGGAGGGCTAGCGTTGGCTAGAAGCGGATTCCAGTTACATTAAGGATAAAACGAAACGGTTCAGAAGAACGTCGTACGTTATGCAATTATTAACAGCTCAAAATGGCAACCACAGGAAACACCTTGGGGTTTTCAACTTAATCAGAGCAGGAAACGCGCTACGACGAAATGTCTCGCAAAGTACGACTACGAGCAAATTGCGACCGGCATCTGTCGCGACATCCGGGAGCCGTCCTGCCTGTCCTTCCTAACGTTTTTCCAGCGATTGTGGTGCGCATGAGTTTTTTACGATTGTGCAACGATCCGCGAAATCAGCACAGCGTAAGAAATTTCGAACGAGTGGCAACGTCGCAACAATGAAACAAACGTGACTTTGAAAATGGTTCGTGTTGTGAAATGATTGGGCGAAATCGCTGGTGGAATAAAGTCGTCCCCAACAGTCCACTTAGCAACAAAAGAAAGCAGATGTATATTTAAAGAACGAAAAGAAAGCCTCTCATCCAAAGCAAAATAACCTGTCTTGGTCTTGTGGAGCTTATACGGACTTTGACAAAGTACTTTAAGTTTTCAACTGTACGTTTTCGTATAACTAAGTTTCGAAGTAACTAGAGTGCACTCAAATATTGGTATCGCATTTACCTTTCGAAGTAAAATATAATCTGAAACCCGAATAACCGGTGGAAACCAACCGAATTAAAGTAATTTGGCAAACTAGCCGCACGGCCGGTTATCGCATCGAAAACAAGATCTGGTAGACGCCCAGAAATGAGAAAACATAAACTCCGTTTGCCCTGTCTCTTTCACTCGTTTTGTTTATAGATGCAGAGTGACAGGGACAGAACGAAAGCTTTTCGATTATTGGTACAGAATTACAGATGCCCTGTACATACGTGTTTGTAACTGGTAAAAAGCGGTTTGTGTACCAGACGCCATTTTGATAGTCAAAAGTAACAAGCGCGGTATTAAGGCACGAATAAGTTTTTTTTGTATAACCATGAAGCACCGCTGTATTTCTCTTGTCGTACATTCATAATTCTCATATTTAACGAAGCCCGCCATATCACTTGGATATATTGAATAAACTAAAACGCCTCGTCTTTTTCTTTCTACAATAATTCAAACTCGCGCATCAGGTATTATGTATTATTATTATTATTATTATTATTGAAAAATACACTAGCAGCTCTTAGAGCTGATGCGTGTACATCACTGCACTTGTGTTTTTAGTCTCTCTTCTTTAAATATTTGGTCTAGTCTATTTTTAAAACTGTTCACTGAAGGTGCACTTATCACAAGTTCTGGGAGAGCATTCCACGAGTTAACAACACGATAGGGTAAGAAATGTTTCCTAGGGTTGCTTGCACTTGGTTGCTTAATCAGTCTCAAAGAGTATGTGTCAAAGAAACATGCATTTTTTTTTTATATTGAAGTGAAAAAATTAAACACCAATAATTTAAAATCAATACAAAAGCATCACCAAATAGAATATAATATCTTGTACTTTGGGAAACGAAAAAGCAAAAGATACGTATTGTGTACAAAAATCGGCCAAGTAATATAATTAAATAAGTAAACAAGCAGAGACAGAATTATCAAAATTCCAACGGGTTGACATGCATTGTACATAAAGTCCATTTTCGTAACTCTTGTCATACTCGGCTGGATTCGAAAGGGTTATGGGAGTCACGCCTAAAGCCCGGTTTAGACTTACAAGTATATTACATCGCGAGGTCTCAAAGGGAACGAGTTTGAAGTTGTCAGTCGAGCGCAGCAATGTAAAGCTACTTACATGATTTTTCTTACAGGTCTAAACTGGGCTTACGCAAGCTAGTTACGAAAAATCATTCAGTGAAATTCGTCTTTGTCCAAAATATTCTCAATTTTGGGGTCGCATCAGGAATAACCGCACAACTTGGCAACGTTGTGCGAGGCCCGCATGCACGGCACTCCGCCCGTGTAAACAAACAGTATTGCGTCACGCCGCGCGCTGGACGAGAACCAGCCTAATCACCTCCTGATAGAGCACATCCCCGCCGAGGTCGTCTAGTTGATTACATTGTTATTCACGAATTTTCGCTCTGCTTGTAATTTGTGGGCATTTAATTCAGTGAAACACTGGCCGTTGTACACGGCAGGATTACATTTGCGAAATATATCATTGCTGATTTAGGTATCATGTCTACTCTCGAGGACCTAGGGTACACTCCGCGCGTCTTCGGTCGCGTAAGAGCAATATAATTAATTGGTTTCAATGAGGGCTATCGTTTTTTGTCTTACTAGAAGGCGCCACTGTTGCGTGAGGTTTTTAAGTGTGGCTTTCAAAGTCTATTACGGGTGTGAAAACAAAGTTTGGATTAAAAACATATTTAATACATCTTAAAACCGTACCATAAAAATATCGAGCAAGCACAGTCTTCCGTAGTCCTGTTTTGTTCGGAAAAAAAGAGAGGACAAAAGTTTTTGAAAGACAAAACTGTATCACAACACAGACATTGATTGCCCCTTATCGCATAATTGCCATAATTAATTTCAGGTAATGCAAAATATTTACAAAATTATTCTAATTATAAATAAACCCGCGTAGCTCACCCAAAAACCAAATGAGATTTGACATTTTTTCTGTCTTCCTCAGCTCCTTGTCCATAATTGCCTCTCCAACTAGTGAAGTTTGGCAACCAGTTCAGCAAACAAGTTTTCGTCTATCGAAAGACGAAGCAATTGCAGCAGAATGTTGAAGCTTACAATCATTTAATTACGCACGTCCTGTTGTTAAACCCCAAGGAAATAATTATAAACGAATGCAATTAATTAATATATTCCGTAAGTAATTAAAACAGGTCAAGCTCATTTCGCACATGCTGAAGGTTGCTTCGATCAAAGAATAAACTTTAAAAGTAGACACACAATAACTATAATAATGTGAATCGTTGAAATCAATCTTATATGTATGATAGATTTACGGTTTTTAGGGTTCCGCAGCCAAAATGTATCTGTCTCTGTCTGTCCGTCCGCGGCTTTGCTCAGGGACTATCAATGCTAGAAAGCTGTTATTTTGCACGAATACATATGTAAACTATGCCGACAAAATGGTACAATAAAAAAAAATAAAAAAATTTTTTTTGGAGTACCTCCCATAGACGTAAAGTTGGGGTGATTTTTTTTTCTCATTCAATCTTGTAGTGTGGGGCTCGTTGGATAGGTTTTTTAAAATTAGGGGGTTGCTAAAACGATTTTTCGATTCAGTGATTTGTTTGCGAAATATTCAACTTTAAAGTGTAAATTTTCATTAAAACCGAGCCCCCCCCCCCCCTCTAAAATCAAAACCGATGAGTAGAAAAATGTGACAAAATTCGGGATTGTAGTAAGTATATCAAACTGACAAGGAAAACTATAACAATTAAGTTTTCTTGAGAATTATTAGTAGTTTAAGAGTAAATAGCAGCCTAAGATATAAAATATACCTAAACTTAAAATATTCCGTACAAAATACGAAATCCTTAGAAAAATGCTGCTTATTTTTTTCGTAATGGCTACGGAACCCTATTTCGGGCGTGTGCGACACGCTCTTAGCCGGTTTTTCTAAAGACATTCAAACAATTACAGCTCATAGCTGCTAAGACGAAAAACCTATCTATCTTCTTGGACAAATATCAATTCATCTTAGTCTAAAATAAACGAATTAAACCAACATTCATACTTAAAAACACAGTACCAATCTAAATTATACAACGAGACTGCCACTAAAAATGTTTTCAATCATGAATTAAACAACGCAACTGAAATCTTCCATTTGTACAGAGCTGGGGTTTCATTTCAAACAGTACACGAATCCATTCTATCTACACGTTCTATACAATGTATTCTCTATTACGTGGACCATATTGACAGCAAGAGGACGTTCTATGCACTGGACTGACCAGATACAAATACGCCTAAACACTTGCGCCAGAGAAGCAACGGCCAGGGGCAAATGGCGTAGAATTTTATTGTGCGACATGCTATCCGACAAAGAAGGTCACGTTGGGAAGTCACGGGGCCTGGCTTGTGCCGCGTGAGCGTGACTTCGCTTAGACAAGGGAATAGCAATGGCTCCGAAAAAAAATTTTGATTGGCTCCGTCACGTGTCAAGTTTTTTTTTTATTGTGAAGCACTGTCACGTGATTGGAAGCGAGGGGAAAACTTGGGGAGAAATTTATGGAAGTATATTTTATGGATTCAGTTAAAACGGTATTTTTACTTCTAATATTTAATTACTCTTAATTTATTGCTATACAGCATAGGTTTATGTAGGAAATGTATTAAGTACGAGCACGTAGCTACACAAATTAAGGAACAGCTTATTTAGATCCAATTTAAATTAACAAAGAGAAACAAAATAACACTAAAAAGGCTCTACCGTTACCATTACCTCAAACGAGGAAGCGCCAAGGCGTCATAAATTAGCAGCACGATTTTGGAAAGGAAATTCGATATTCTGGTAAAAGTAGGCTCCAAACACAATAAAGGACCGTAACAAGATTTCGGTGCGTTGTAAAGCGAAGGAAGGCAACGAGGCGGATACTTTCGACAGTGCCCCAGATGCTGGTTAACGGTAAAGAAGCATCTCTCGCGACAGATGTGCGAATGCATATTGCAGCCGACGTTAATTGTGAAAAGTAATCCCTTTTCAAGTAAATCAATATGAGCTGGAGCGCATTGCAAAGAAGCGATAATGCACTCCATTCATCGATCACTGAAATTCATTCGCAATTTAACTATGACCCGTTTTAAAATTGAATGCGATAATCGATATTTCTTAATTTAGCATTAACGGCCTATGCGTTATACCCGAAGGGGACAAGGCATAGAACTCATTATTTACATCATGATTACAGTCAACTTGATTGGAAAAAGATTTCAAATTAAAATGGCTGTTCATATACACGTTGTAGAATAGATCAATCATTTAAGACAGAGTGATGATGATTGATCTATGGTTAGAATGGTTGAACGTCCATTTTCTTTCAGCTTTCCCGAGCTCGGTTACACTGTTTTAACGGTTTTGTTTGAAGAGGTTTCAAACATCGGATCGGATTTCCTTTTATCAAGCACAAAGGAGTTGTTGGAAGCCGTGTAGAGACGTTTTAATACGAAGGATGCTATTTTCAGCCCGGATTTAATATCTTCGTAGGTGGCATCAGACTCTTGATAACACAAACTGACCGACAGATCAATTCAACAAACACAAACAGATAGCGATTGCGCCACAATATCGCACGTCATTCTACAGCACATAACATTTGAGTGTTCTCAAAATGATCGCGTGTATTTTGGTGAACCATAAAACAAGTTCAAAGTCTGTTCGATAGTGTAGCCAGATGGATATTTAGCTGACAATTCAAATAAACGAAGCACATATTTTTTCTTTCTTCCTAGACACTATAACATTTGTCGCTAGATAACATTTCCATGATATTTGAATATTCGAGCGACTCTAAAAATATCCAGGCGTTCTCATCTCACTCCGGAATGAACTCGAGTCAACTCTCCTCAGCGCACGGACCATTAGACAGATTTTCCCATTGGAAAATAATAGTACAAGGATTTAACATTTTCCATGGAAATTACACGCTCCGTTTGCACCAGACTGCGCCCTGCGATACGCGAGGCGACAGCAAGTGTTGATGCGGTTAAATAAATTTAATATTCATCAACTACCACGCGCTGGTCTGACGTCCAATTTAATTAATATGAAATGCTGGCTTCGTTAGAGCAGGCACTAGTTTTAATTCCATTCAGAGTAATTACTAGTCGATATCGTAAATATGATCTACACCAATATGCAAATAGCCGAATTATTACGTAGAAATTTGTTTGCAAAATGGTGTTTATAGTAATCTGATCTCAAGTTAATTAATATTAAATATCATGGGACACTTGACACCAATTACCTAGTCCCAAACTTAGCAAAGCTGGTACGGTACTATATGGATACTAGGCAACGGATAAACATACTTATATACCCGAACCCGGGACCTCAATCTTCGTAGTCAGGTTCTCTAACCACTTGGCCATCCGGTCGTCTAAAATCAAGATGATCTCGCTGGTCGAATGAATCGATTAGGAAAACAGGTCTGAAAGGTTGTACCGTACGGTTTGATATAGTGTTTTGTTTTATTACACAAAATGATACCATAAAAAGTAATGTATTCGGATGGCGCATGCCAAGCGAGTAAGCTACGATTTAACTGATTTTTTTGGAGATCATAATGCCCGTTTACGTAACTTTATAAAATGCGAACTGATGCAGATATTAAAACGGACATGTTTGAGGCAATCTGATTAATAATTATGATAAAGAATGCTATCTTGCTTTAGCGAAATGAAAGATGTTATTATAGATAACCTTTTCTACGTTGTATTCGGTTCATATATTTTGCTATGTAAATACTAGGCGATGCGTGCGATGATGGTGATGATGGTGAGATGGGCGATGATATAATCGCAAGGAATTTTCCAACGGTATTTAAATAAAAATCAATAATGACATGCTTTGGGCTTAAAACCCCTGAATTTCATAATACCTTATTCACCCCTAATTTTCAAATTACCATGGGCTCATAATACCTAAAATGTTAAATTGTCTCTTGTATTAAAATGAACGAAATTCATTATGACTTTGACTTAAAATGTCATATTCTCTAAATACCTAAAGATTGAAATGCACAATTCATTCAAATACCGAATGACAGAAATGACAAAATATTTAAACAACTCAAACTGAAAACGCCCAAAAGGCAAAATGCCTCATTTTTTCAACGTACAAATTTAGATATTTTAAATTTTGGTTGTTTTAAGTATATGTTGTTTTGCCATGAAAGTGATTTTGAAGTTTAGATATTATGAGACTAAGGTATTTTGAAATTCAGCCATATTAAGATTCCGGTGTTATATGAAAACAAAATTAGGCATTCTGCAATTTAGGTATTTTGAAACCAAAAAGTTTTGAGATCTAGGAATATTGATAAAAAGGTAAAATGCAATTTAGAAGTTATCAAAACCTTCATATTATGATTCAGACTCTTGATAACACAAACTGACCGAAAGATCAATCATAGGAATAAAAGCTAAACACGAAGCACACTTTGTCTGGCAAATTGTCGTTCACACACGGTCATGTTTCATGGAACTTCAGGGAGTGGACAAAACCAGTACACAGCTTATACAGTATAAGATGGCGGTAGAATACAGTGAATACTTTCGTGGTGGGACGCGTGCTAGAACATAAAACCACTGACCATATTTACTACGAGATATAGTGATTTAATTATCATGATCGATCATGCAGACTGGAGAAGTTGCGGTCCACCCGTGGATGGCAAAAATTCAAATTCAAACTATTTTGCGTTAAATATTGTGATGAAGATCTAAAAAAGTATGTAAGAGTAGCTTCAACATTTACCCTGATAGGGCACAGCAATATACAAATAATAACTATATTCGTTCTTAAAATGAAGCATTGTCTATCACAATAAAATTAATGACAACAAATTAACAACCTTGCTTAATCATGATGCCCAGGAACAATTTGTTTACACAAAATAAAATATAATACCCACCAAAATTTAATAAAATTGTATACCATCAAACTACATTAAATTCGATTAAATTAAATTACTTTACATTAAATTTGATTAATAAAATTTCAATAAGTTAGTGTGTTTACACCACGTAGCAAATATGTCTAATGTTATTATGGGTGAATCATTAAAACTGTTATAAAGCTGTTACAAATAATTGTATCATATATACCTACTGCTATTAATGTATCTAGACATGGTAAAATTGGTCTTATAAATAGTATAATTAACTATTTCAATTATTTCAAGCCTCTGATGAGTAGGTATATACGTTATGCCTATCCAATTTATTAAAAGTGTAAACAAACCGATTTCATCAAAATTCTTGTATAAACACCCACTGGATCGAATCAATAGACATTTATCTATAATTCGTGTCTTTTAACTAATACAATATAGTACTGGTCACCGCTAGAATCTCACCTTGTAGCCGGTGTTATCCTGAGCAACGTGTTGCGAGACGGGGCTCAGCACGCGTCGCTTCTTGGGCAGATGGCGCGCCGGCGACACTGCCGGCTGGTACTCTGGCTGGCTGGCTGGCTGATTGCGATATTGCGCCGTCGGCTCCGGGTACATGACATGCATTCCCTGGGGAAGAAACAGTTTCATTATAACTTCAGGAAACAAACAGATATAAATCCTAAACTAGGGATATGCTGTAGATAGCGAGGTTTATGAAAACGGGAGACTGTGGCAGCACGCGTCGCTTCTTGGGCAGATGGCGCGCCGGCGACACTGCCGGCTGGTACTCTGGCTGGCTGGCTGGCTGATTGCGATATTGCGCCGTCGGCTCCGGGTACATGACATGCATTCCCTGGGGAAGAAACAGTTTCATTATAACTTCAGGAAACAAACAGATATAAATCCTAAACTAGGGATATGCTGTAGATAGCGAGGTTTATGAAAATGGGAGACAGTGGCCTCCTACCTCCAGAGCTATGCTGCACTGGCGGAAAGTGCCAAGATGTGATAAGCGATCCTCATTGGTGGCAGCTTTTGCAGCAGCACACCACTGTTGGAAAAGCAGCCTTAGGGTAGCTGTCACTGGATTTTACTGATATCATAAACACCAAATATATTTTCGATACATTAAAACTTGGTAGGTTACAATGAGTAATTGTAAACGGGCATAATTCCATTGACAACGTTGTTTTTCACGGAAAATTTACACGTCGTTAATACGGAATGTGAAGGCAAATAAAAAGTAACAACATGTTATATTTTTGGTTTTCAAAACTTGCCAAAATAGTATCCCATACATATGTAATTGAATCCACGAGTGTTTCGTGTTATTTTGAGACATATTTTATTATGCCATATATTTTTTAATGTATTGTACAACGATATGTTATCTTATAGATCTTTTTGTTGTCATTTTAATACATAAAGTTGTGTAATATGAAAGTATTTAATGTTTATGCTAGTACGTTCCCAAATAGTAGGTCGCGACACAGCACGGGCCATAAAAGTAAAATACCGGGTCAAAGCATTGTTTCATTAGTTACAATAAATACACTTTTTAAACTTGACACTCTTCTCTTCTTACGATCAAAAAGATGGCATGGCATGACTTTTGTCAGTGACAAAGTCGCTTGGAAAGTAGTGTCATTGGTAACGTAAATATCTCTTGTACTATTCTGAGGACTGGCTGTAAAAAATCGGGACTCGGGAGGATATAAATAATTACATTACGAACCCATAAAAAATCGTTTTATCCATGAATACCATATTAATAATAAAAAGCGGAGGCCATTTCAATACTGGAGAAAGAAATAGCGAGAATCACCCAAACAACGATGGACCGAAGAGCGCGAGGACGATTTAATATTTTCGGCTTTAGCGGCGAAGTAATATAGCGGATTGCGTCGTAAAAATCGAGTTTTAATTTGCTAAGAGCCGCTATTACTGTGAGGCATGTCTCCGTAACGTGACTTCCACCAGTAAAGTACTATGGGAAATAATGCGAGACCGGGGCAACGGCAGGTTATAATGGGAAATTGAAAAATACATTATGAAGATCCTTGCCATTCTTGGCACAGCGCCATGCAATGCCTAAAGAATAATTGTAAATTGTTATAGACCGCAGACTAGGAAGCTTGGCTTTTAAAGTTATTTAAATAATCACGACTTTTAGTAACTGCAACTGCAGACTTTCAAATACGATAAACGGACGTGTGGCCAAGGAAATATGAGCGGATCAAAACAATCTAGACTTACAATGAAACCTGATTCTCCTTGAGCGCGAGACAAAGAATTGCGCGGCCCGTCGTCGGAACAGCTAAATCCGCTTATTACAATAAAATCGGAGACCAACCTTCAACAAGGTTTCAGCGGGTGCTTAACGAGCCTCCGGTTTTAAGCCTCACGACATTTGATACGGCTACTAGAAAGATGTGGTTGAGCGACTTAATAGAATACCACTTTATTTTACATTAAACCAGCCAAGAGCGTGTCGGACACGCCCAAAATAGGGTTCCGTCGCCATTCCGAAAAAATTAAGTAATCTTCCAAGTTTAGGTATATTTTATACCTTAGGCTTTTATTTACTCTTAGGGGTTGTTTCACCATCCACTGATTATTGTTAACTGGCGGTTAGGTGTGATGCCGTCTCTATTTGTTTTGTTCGAATAGACAGAGACGGCATCACATTTAACCGTCGGTTAACGCTAATCAGTGGATGGTGAAACAGCCCCTTAAAACTACTAATAATTCTCAAGCAAACTTAGCCGTTATAGTTTTCCTTGAAAGTTTGATATATACTTACTACCATCCTGAATTTTTTCAAATTTTTCCACCCACTGGTTTAGATCTTAGAGGGGGAAGGGGGGGGGGACGCTCGATTTAAATGAAAATTTGCACTTTAAAGTTGAATATTTCGCAAACAAATCACTGAATCGAAAAATCTAAGCAAACCCCTAATGGTTTTAAAAGACCTATCCAACGATACCCCACACTATAGGGTTGGATGAGAAAAAAAAATCACCCCCACTTTACGTCTATGGGAGGTAACTTAAAAAAAATATATATTGTACCATTTTGTCGGCATACTTTACATATATATCCGTGCAAAGTTACAGCTTTCTAGCATTGATTGTCCCTGAGCAAAACCGCGGACGGACGGACAGACAGACAGACAGACAGACAGACAGACAGACATGGCGAAACTATAAGGGTTCCGTTTTTGCCATTTTGGCTCCGGAACCCTAAAACTTACCCGTGATTGACCCATATCTCACCTGATGAAAGGTGTAAATGAGAAAGGTGTATTTTACTGGTTCAGTAACAACCTATTCACTCTAGCCAACTTGCGTATTTTGATGTTATTTTTTAATCCCGACGCAAAAAGAGGGGTGTTATAAGTTTGACCGCTACGCTATGTGTCTGTCTGTGGCACCGTAGCTCTTAACCGGGTGACCGATTTGAATGCGGTTTTTTTTTAGTTGAAATCAGGGTTTCTAGCGATGGTTCTTAGACATGTTTCATCAAAATCGGTTCAGCCGTTTTTGAGATATTGAACTTTTACTAGCAAGTGTCTCCACTGATTCGCGCATATTCTTTAACTAGCGGGCGTTTCGCCATCTCTTTCTACCCTCCTTCTATATCGTTGGACAGAAGAAAATGGTGATTTCGAGTGCGTTAGACCACATAGCCTCTGACTTCAGGGCGGTTCGAACAATGCTGGATCCACACTGTTGGTAAATTAGCGGCAAACGCAAAGGACGCAGACATTATGAAAGAAAGAGGCAGGAATAGCATTTGCTCACTCTAGCATATAACTGCACCCTGTGCGTTAACGTGCGCTTACTGTGCGAGTCATGTTCTACGGTTTGTCGCGTGTATGTAGATTTGTCTTTGACATTTTTTTAAGAAAACAAGTTCCTAAAACTCATGGCATCATACCAAACTAGCTTAAGAAAAACACGAACACGGAACGTTAATGATGCAATAGCAATATTCGAATGATTTTAGAATCGTACGCCTACTGAACGTGGACTTTATAATATGTATAGTTCACCAAGAAATTGGTTTACCACCCTAAGGTTTAATGTCATTTGTAGCGCTTAAAACGACAATAGTAGATTGATAACAAAGGGTGGAAGGTGACCCATTTCAACCGAGATATTTCTGGCGCTCGAACGAAGTGAGAGCGCTAATAGTTCGAGGGGAAACGGGTAATTTCATACAAGTTAGACACTCTAGTTTTCATTTCGACTGTGAGGAAAGTAAAATACTACAAAAAAAATTAGAAAATAATAAATTGGATTTACTTATATCCAACCTCCAACGGTACCTTTTCGACCTGGCCACTTGCCACGGCCGACTATTAAAAAAAAATCGAGTTGGGCACGACCAAGGAGCTTATATACAAAACTGGAGGTTGAACGCCGAACGAAGAAATTTGACTCTTATTACTTATTTATATAAATAAATAAATATCAATATTTCTGAAGTAGGAACTGACTGTCATTAAAATTGGTAAGTAAACCACTTTCTTGATACGTATAGGTACTCGTAAGTATCACTATCTTATCTTTGTGTAAATATGTGTTACCTAATACTAATACTATATGGCTGGGTTAGGTAGATTAAATTCCTAACCATTGTAATGTTACATACCTAAAATATGTCGTATCGTTCGTATGTACAGTCAAGTGTAAAAATATGTACTTATTAAAAGTATCAAAAATAAGTACCATAGACTTATTCCGACGCAATAAGGTCGTAGTAACATATTTTTGAGTGGTTCGAATAGATACTTATTTTTGCACTTGACTGTACCTAGTTCAATCATATTCTGCATTGCTGAAAAATCACGCAATTTACTATTCCCGCAATCCACAAAACTTAGGAAATCCAGAAACACAAACAAGCTATAATTCTCCATATCCTCATAACAAGGAAGTGAAAATGGATGTCAAAATATACCCCATGATCCTATTGTTGGTGCGAGAACAAAGGTAACTAACTAGTAAAGGTAACAGCGCTATCGTGGCGCCATCGACTTTCTAAAACGAAACGTGGGCGACCCGACCCGCGGATAAGGCTAGCTTTCCACCAGAACAAGGGACTATTTGAAAATACACCAATTACGATTCGAAATTAAAAACCGGCCAAGAGCGTGTCGGACACGCCCGAAGTAGGGTTCCGTAGCCATTAGGAAAAAAATAAGTAATATTTTTCTAAGGAATACGTATTTTGTACGGAATATTCCAAGTTTAGGCTGCTATTTAGTCTTAAACTACTAATATTTCTCAAGAAAACTTAACCGTTATAGTTTTCCTTGTAAGTTTGATATACTTACTACCATCCTGTTTTTTTTTTAAATTTCCCCCCACCGGTTTAGATTTTAGAGGGGGGGGGTTCGATTTTAATGAAAATTTGCAGGTGAAAGTTGAATATTTTGCAAACAAATAACTGAATCGAAAAAACGTTTTAGCAACCCCCTAATGGTTTTAAAAGAACTATCCAACGATACACCACACTACAAGGTTGGATGAAAAAAAAAAACTCACCCCCACTTTACGTCTATGGGAGGTACCACAAAAAAAAATTTTTTATATTTTTTATTGTACCATTTTGTCGGCATAGTTTACATATATATTCGTGCAAAATTACAGCATTGATAGTCTCTGAGCAAAGCCGCGGACGGACAGACAAACAGACATGGCGAAACTATAAGGGTTCCGTTTTTGCCATTTTGGCTACGGAACCCTAAAAAGTCTATGCTGTATGTATTTGAAATACAAGTCCATCATTTTCGAACGGTATTCGACCTGGACGCGGGATATCGCTGCTAAGCGCCACTAAGATTCGATTGCGCTTTAACCGTTGCCAGACCTCAATTTTAAAAGAAACGAATCTTAATCTCGTTCTACCTATTTTACTTTTGTAAGAAATATGGGAATACCGAGTAAACAAGCTCGCGAATACAAGGAAGCAGAGCAGCTAGTAAGGAAACAATACTCCAATGGCATTAGCATTACGTCATCCTTCCATCTTTGCACAACCCGTTACCTCATTGGTTCCTTGCATTCAGCAATGCTTTGCTTCTACTCTACGCACAGGATACTACGAAGTGCAAAATTCGAACGTATCCTGCCGTCCCGCTGACGCTTATATTATTTAATACGAGACTGAGAAGGACGGTACGATACGAACTTCGATTTCCGAATCTCGTAGCAGCCCTGCAGGCCTTGGAGGAATCACGTTGAAGCAGAATAGAACTGTTGAACGTCTGACAGTTTAATGCAAATTGTAATGGAACTACAATATGAGGTACGCATGAACCATTTCGATTAAACACTTAGAACATTTTCCAAAGACTTTTTTTTTTTTCAGAAGCACTCATCGCCGTCCAATTAAGGTAGCATTCCGTTCTTAGCGACCGCGACCCGCGACGGCGACCAGACGAGCACGCGACCATGGTTGTTCTCTGGCCAAGCACACCGGTCGCGCGGCGCGGTCGCGGCACTTGTTTAGTGCTCCATATAAATTCATACTAAGCGCGACCCAGTCGCGGACGCCCGTCGCGGTCGCGCGTCGCGGTCGCTAAGAATGGAATGCTACTTTTACTCCAATTGCAATTATCGACTGGCAGCTCCATCTTATCACAGTTGAGGATATGTGCCTAGCTATTAAGCCATTGTAGCAATTTCAACTTAGGTATCGGCCCGAACATCAAATTGCTAACAAGTGAATTAAAGTAGGCCTCTGTAATTATACCTAAGACATGTCGTAACAGTACGGGTTAGGTTGAAAACGTGACAACAGCATTCGACGTCTGACAGGAAGAGTAATCACACGTTATTATCGCGAACAGTACAACAATGCCTTCTTTTTTTGGCATCGAAAGATAACTAAACTTCTTATTACCCTTCCAGTGCACCTTAAATGGTAAAAAGATTAATCTTGCTTACAGCTTACAACAATCTGAGCATTCAACGTTTTGTAACTCAGCCAAAACCCATTAAGGCGTCATAACTTTTTAAGACAAATATACACAAAAGGAATGTTTGCGTTTTTAGAATAAATTACATTAATCGTGAAAGTTATAAGGTGAAAGTTGAAGGGGCCAGGAAAGGATTATTTTGAAGGAGTAATCGGAAAAGGATTTTTACTGATAAAGAAAAGATTATTTTCAATCCAGTACTAGCCTTAGATAATATTCTTAATGACCTAATGACATGAGTATATGAGGTAAGCAAGTCAAATAACTATTACTAAAGATTCAGAAATGTATGTTTTTTGAAAGTAAACAAATTCCTTACCTACGAGGAGAACAAACCCTGTCGCTCAAGTCATTTGAAAAATCGTAGGTATGACATTATAAAACTAAGAGCCAACTCATCTCCAAAAACTCAAAAGGCAGATAGCCTAAACCAAATATGTGCATTGCCAAAGTTTAGGCATACTTTGTTGCTAACAGTACTAGCTAACGGTTCGGCGACATTTCACGTTCGCGGTGAGCGGCGCAGGCGCTCGCGTCGACCTTTGGTGGGTGCTACAGTAATGGCATTGACTGAACAAGCAGTGGGTATTGCTAGGCCGATACTGAGGTACGATTTTGAAAAAGTTGAAAACCCACAGACAGTCATTTCAAAGTTTAATATCTCAAAAACATGAGCATCGATTTTAATAAAAAAAGTAGCTAAGAACCACCGCAAGGAAACTGACTTTCACGTGAAAAAAACCGCACGGTCCATCCGTTTGAGAGCTACGATGCCACAGACAAACTCATAACACACCTCTTTTGCGTCGGGGGTTGAAAATGAGGCCAAACAAATGCGCGGCTGGCCCAGTACAACGAAGTGCAAAATTCGAACTTCGTATCTTGCCGTCGCGCTGATACGAGAGTAAGCGGGACGGAAATACACGACCTTCGATTTTTGAATTTCGTAGTAGGCCCGCTGATGGACTACATCGCGAGGCGGCCCGTATAGTAACTAGCCGGGCCCAGACTGAGCAAGCCGCCTCGCGAGGTAGCACCTTTAGGTTCCATTTTGAGCCCAGTCTCGAACAAAATCATGCCACACGCGATTGCCTCGCGTGGTTCGCGCATTGTGGACCCGACTCCGACTGTGTTGAAACTTGAGGCCATGCTATCAAAAGCATGCCTCTTGCGGCTGCCTCGCGAGGCGACTCGCTTCAGTCATCACCAGACTATATCGAAACATGAGACCGTCAAACACGTCTTACGGCTCCGTTATGGGCCGGCAGGCTTAGTCAATACTTGGCTGTTGTTCCTAAAACCACAGGTGGATCTATATAGGGGTTTTTGGGCTGCATCCTAGGGCCCCGTAGATATATAGAGCCCCCAACTCCTATTGGAGATCTATAGTATCATTATCGAACAAAGTTTTTGAAAGAATCGCAATTAGTTGATAATTAGGTAGACCCCAAACAAGTTTTAGCCCAGGGCTACACAAACACATAGTCTGCTCCAGCCGGGTGACACTTGTTTTTCGTGTACACACGCCTATAGAAGCTCATGTCAGTACACGAAAACCCGTCCAGCCTAAAACCTGGCGCCACAAACACGTAGTTACATCACGAAGTGACTCGTATACTGCAGTATTCAAAGACTTCAAAACTAGATTTTACATGCACAGTCTGCTTCTACACTAAAAGGATAAATGGTAAGGAATCCATAATTACTTGGGTTTTCCTAAGATCCAGTCATCTTTTAGTCAAAGTAAGTTATATTTTTTAATCATCTATGTTCAATGACGTACATTTTTCTTAAAACTAATATGTCTAAGGAAAAACCAATTTAAATACCTAGTCTGTTTTCTTTTTATATTGTAATTCATCAAGAAAGAAAGGGTTTAGCAGGCTAAAGAAGGTCATATGGCCCCTGTGAGGAATAGTTGAATTGGTGAATGTCAATTGTTTGTCGCTTAATCACTCCAACTTTCAGCTCTCTATCTTGAACTGTCACAGAGATAATGTCAAAAATGTATTTTTTTTTTCAAACTCGTTTTTCTCCTAATCCATAGCAGCTAAACCATTGAAATAAAATCACAGCTACGTAGTTTGAGTGGGAGTACACCTTACAATTTTATTAATATTTTATACGTGAGAAATAAAAATAAAAAATGACAATGACGCCGCTCTCAACGACATTCTCAGAAGGGCACTCGTTAGTGCCAACGTTCCCGCCGCTCTGGAGCCCCAGATTGTACGGAGCGATGGCAAGCGCCCTGACGGAATGTCGTTGATACCCTGAAAGACTGGCCGTGCGCTGGTGTGGGACGCTACCTGTACAGACACCCTGGCGGCGTCCTACCTAGCAGCAACTACCAAACGTGCGGGGGCGGCGGCAGACGCCCAGGAACGCCTCAAGGTCACAAAATATAGCTGTCTCGGCGCCCAATATCATTTCTTTGCTTTCGGCGTCGAGACTCTAGGTCCTTGGGGTAAGGGTGGGCTGGAGCTACACAGGGAGCTCAGCAATAGGAGGCAACAGGCAACACTAGCGCCGGCAGCTTTCTCGCGCAATGAATGGCAATCGCAGTTCAACGGGGGAATGCTGCCTGCGTGATGGGCACCATGCCAAGAGGCCCACCTCTCTTTTTTAAATTAAAGTTTTAGTTATTTTTATTTAATACTAGTTTTAGTCCTTTTATTTAATAAATATGTGTGATATTTATTTTTTTACACCTTCTTTTAACAAGTTTTTTTTAAGGTACAACTAACTGCAAATAGTATTAGCTACTACCATACGAAAAATCAATTGATTATAATAGGTGCAACATACTGAAAAAAAAAAAACTAATGAGAGTATTCAAGTATCATAATTGTAGCCTTCTGAAGGTTCACTTTTAAAGTTTCATGTTCATTGCCTAGCAACAAAGAGTGTATTATTTTGAATTTGATGTATGGCTGTCACAAAAGGTAACTGAACTGCTGCTGTGTTTGAATACTTTCGATAGTTTTTTTATTTTTTCAGTATGCTGCACCAATTATAATCAATTGATTTTTCGTATGGTAGTAGCTAATACTATTTGCAGTTTATATGATTTCTTTCATAGTTGTACCTTCAAAAAAACTTGTTAAAAGGTGTAAAAAGAATAAATTGTAATTTTTTGTTTATATTTTTTACATATAAAATATTAATAAAATTTTAAGGTATACTCCCACTCAAACCATGTAGCTGTGATTTTGTTTTGATGCTTTAGCTGCTATGGATTAGGAGAAAAAAGAGTTAAGGAAACATATTTTTGACATTATCTCTGTGACAGTTCAAGATAGAGGGCTGAAAGTTGGAGTGATTACTAGTAATGAGGCGACAAACAATTGACATTCACCAATTCAACTATTCCTCTCAGGGGCCACATGTCCTTCCTTAGCCTGCTAAACCCTTTGGCATTAAAACACCTCCATAGGCAATGTAATTGCAGTTATTTCATTTCTTCCATTACTACTGTGCAGCTGTTACATGTTCATAGTTTATTGCATGTAATTAGCCAATTGCTTTTCTTATTTTGAAAAAACCATGTTTCTTGGTACAAGTTTTGTGGTAACTTGAGATAAATGGGAAAGAATATAGAACTAGACATGCCATTTATTTGATAGGAACATCACATTTAATTAAAGTTTGTTTAATTTGGTGTTTGATATTTTCAGAATGAAAATTAGGGGACAGTGTTCATATATACAGGTTTTTCAGGTTACCAGTGGACACCATTGTGAAATCTTAAAAAATAAAAACCATAATTCAACAAAGTAAACATCCATTACACCAGTAAATAAAGGGCTTTTCACTTCAAAGTTCAATATCTCAAAAACGGCTGAACTGATTTTGATTAAACATGTCTAAGGACCATCGCTAGAAAACCTGATTTCAAATTAAACAAACCGCATTCAAATTGATCCACCCATTTAAGAGCTACAGTGCCACCGACAGACACACAAAGCTAGCGGTCAAACTTATAACACCACTTTTTGCATCAGGGGTTAATAAAAAATAAGTCAAAGTAGAACAGAGATGATGAATTTTAAGGGGTCATGCATTTTTATATTATATCAATCATTATATCGTCACTACTTTTAAAAAAGCTTGTATCTCAAAGAATAAAAAATTTCTGAGTGAACTTTATGACCATTTTTTCAAGGATCAATTTTGTTGACATATTGATTTGAGATACAAGATTTTTTCAAAGTAGTGACGATATTCTACCTTCACATAAATGTAAATTTTAGAAGCAAATAGACAACCAGACCAGATTTTACCAGTTTACTGACTTTTTTAAATTAATTGGGTATAAAATTTGCTAGTTCCAGTAAACAGTACCTGGGCGACCGAGCTTTGCTCAGGTTAAAACTCGGTAACAATTGTTTTCCCAGAGTTAAGACCAAGTTAGATCGATTTTTCATCCCCGAAAGAAAACCCCTACATACCAAATTTAAAAAACCAAAATTTATATATATATACAAGAATTGCTTGTTTAAAGGTATTAGATACATACATACCTAAGCAGCTGTTTACTAGACTCTTGAAAACAATTTGAATAATTTATTTAAGGAAGTTAAGAGAAGATATATAGTATTGGTCAAAAATAAACTAAATGATCATTTGCACTGCAGCCAAGAGTTACGACTAAAATAGATAGTTATTGTTATTAGTAATTGCTTTTATTGAAACATTAATTGTATAGGACTAAGTCATTTATTTTTAAGTTTATAGCAACACAGATTCTGCTTCAAGCTAATTTTTACTGATACCAAAGTAACCTAACCAACAAAAAGTTGGAAACTCCCCGACTTTGTGACTTCAAAGTTCAATGTCGCCAAAACGGCTGAACCGATTTTGATAAAACATGTCTAAGAACCATCGCTAGAAAACCGGCTTTCAATTTAAAAAAAAACCGCATTCAAATCGGTCCACCCATTTAAGAGCTATGGTGCCACAGACAGACACACACATACCATAGCGGTCAAACTTATAACACTTAAAAATGCCATAAAATAGAAAAAAAAACGAAATTAACAACCATTTTTTAATTATTCTTGGCTTCAAGGAACTCCAGTGCAATCAACTACTTAACGTGCAGTAAAATTCTAATAGGAATCATCTAATAATAAACAGTCATGTGTTTATGCTGTTGACAGCTGGCCTGCCTGGCGTCAAGCTAGGAAGCACATACCAAGGTAAATTGACTACAGCTTGACCTAATGAGCCGCGAAAGAGCTTCCAAACAGTCCAATCAGAAACACAAACTGATAATTATATGATACGAAAGAGACTCACACGTCAGTAAGCGTTTAGTATCGCTCGCTCGCGTAGAAAGCAACGAACAGACACCTCACTTCGGCGGGTTCTTTTCCTTTCGAGTATCTACAGGAACCACTACAACATAGCAACTCGCTTCCTCACCTCTCTAAGTCAAATTTCTGACTGTGTGATCCAACTACCATGCTGAAAGAAACGCACGAAACCGGACAAAGGTTCCATCAAAACACAGCCATTTTGAAACCGTTCCTACAAATTGTTACGTGTACCACTATCGTTCAGTGTTATTGAAACCGCAAAATAATAAAACACAGCTATCCGTTCGCACTCATTTTGGATTCTTAACACAATAAAAACTACCACTAAACATTTCACACACTAAGGGTACGATTTCACTTCATACTTTCGCACACACCCGATTACGTCGCACAAGAATCCGTCGAGCGAAAGCGACGAACTCACACGAATGAAGCCGCGGGTGGTGGTGCGATGGCAATCGGCCAGTGTTGTCAGCGTAACAATATAAACTCTACTATCAATACAGCACTAAAATATTAGGATTTTTAAGATTATGAATACTGGGACCACTTTTTAGATATTATTTAAGACTGCATTCCATAATGATGTTAGTTTTGAGTTGAGGTTGTTTTAAAGCTTTAATTACTTACTATTTTTTTCATTAGAAATACGAATACAATTAATAAAATATGGCTACTTATTTTATGAAATTTCAAAATCAAAATAAATAAATAAATATCACGGGACAATTCACACCAATTGACCTAGTCCCAAAGTAAGCTTAGCAAAGCTTGTGTTATGGGTACTTAGTGTTAAAGTAGAAATACTATTAACGATTGAAAAGGATTAAATGGAAATATGTTGCTGTTATAGCTTAGTATTTTATTGATATGACAAGATCAAACTTGACAACAAACCATAAAGAAGAATAAAGTAAAATCATCATATAAAACCTTCTTATTCTTAGCACTAAGCAACGGATATATATAATTATACATATAGATACATACTTAAATACATATTAAACACCCAAGACCCGAGAACAAACATTCGTATTTTTCATACAAATATCTGCCCCGATACAGGAATCGAACCCAGGACCTCAAGATTTGTAGTCAGGTTCTCTAACCACTAGGCCATCTGGTCGTCTAGAAAATGTCTGTTATACTTAGGTAATAAAATTGATAGACAGCAATACATAAATAAGCGCCATATCCTGCCTGCTAGAGGCGTACAATATTCTTGCACACTACTTAGAATATAATAAGAAAAGCACTAAAATAACACAATATACTTAAGTTCATTTGAATGAATGATAAAATATGTCAAATTCAGTAAAACAATTGAAAAATTAAAAAAGTAATAACTTAGAATATCAAGCCAATTCAAGAAAATAACAAAATAAATGTCATTAAAGTTACTAACTATGTAGTTGATTAACTGTATCATACATAAAAAAATCAGATAAACTATAAACACAATTAGAAACTTTTTTTTAGCCATGTATGAAAAATGTATATCCTTTAGTCATTAAATAGATTATTCATAAAAAAAAATTGGCTACTAACCAATTGCGCAAATTCTTCTTAAACGTTAAAAGAGCTAAAGAGCTAAAGCTCTGAGTTAAAAGAAAATAGCATTTTCATGTCAAGTGGTAAAAGTGATTATATATTTTTGCACACATGCATATAGCACTGTTTGCAATTTATTCCGGCCTAGCTGTTGTCCGTGGCTTCGCCCCCGTTGTAATTTTTCTAAATTTTCTTCCATTAAAACATTCTCCTGACCAGTGCCAGATTTTTTTTTTATGAGTGTAGGTCACTATTTCCGCCACTCCATGTACCAACCAGAAAACTTTTTCGACTTTTATCCTCTAAAATCTGCCACCCCTAGGCCGCGGCCTATACAGCCTATTGATAAATCCAGGGCTGCTTCTGACAATAATTAACACAACAAAAAACGAATTAGTGAAATCGGTCCAGCCGTTCCCGAGTTTTGCGCTTAGCAACACATTTTACGATTCATTTGCATTTATTGGTTTCGTCGAATAGGTACTCGTGCAAGCACCGAGCAGAGCGATGGCCCGCAGTGCGCATGTTGCAGTGGCCGCCAAGTCGCGTTGCTCCGAGAAAAAGGGCTACGAATTTGTTTACGAGATTTACGAGTTTAGCTTGACATGATCGGGCTAGATCATGTCAAGCTAAACTCGATTTAAGACGTGAGTTATCCGGATTAATTTTATTAAATATGAGTGAGTCTCACGGTAGTTTCATGTTCATTAAATAAGGCTGCTTGTAGCGAGTTCTATTGTTATCCCTGACTCAAGTCTTCTAAATATCTAAAATGGTAGAAAAATAATTACGTGACAACATTTTTCGTAACTGTCACTCCATAGACAATTCAGAAAGGTTTTTTTTAAAACTAGTCGTTTCGACATTACAAAATGGTTATTATTTAAAACATAATGAAAATTTTCAGCATCTCAGTAGCAATTACTTAAGTCATAAATTGAAGATATTCAGAACCGATTACGTTTCAAGTTTTCACGATTATTTAAATTCAGTATTCATATAACAATAGACAATCTAGATTTCGCGTGTGTTAGCGCGCGCTATTCAATTTAATTTCCGTTGCTTGGCAACGCGACAACAATCCATGCACAGTAGTTTTCGGGCTTTTTTTATGGTTGGTCGATTTACGGATAGAGTTGATCTTTTGTAATGATGTAAGGTTTTGTGTTTTAAAAATGCTAATAAGAAATAAAATTCGGACGCAATAAATATTTTCTAATTTACTTGTGCTACGACTAGTAAAACATGTTAGTGTTTAACGTAGTATTCTCAATATTTAGTTATTTATTTTTTTGTATCTCGGCTGAGGAATACGATGATGAAGAACGAAGTAAGTACCTTACTTATTGCGTTGCTTGAATCTTGATATATAATTGTATTTCAGTTCTAAATTTATTTGGACATCCTGGAACTTTTAGGTGGTCGATAAATTAATTATTCACAAAATTAGTTCACTGTCAAGCACGCTACACGTGACAGATTATTTGTTGGTGTTTAATAAATGTTTCAATTTGAAATTTTATGGGCTGCGGTTTAGTTCGCTCAAAAATATCTCCATCTCTTGCTGAATATTGAATATGCACATGCAGGTTTCTCACAGTTTTCTTAAACCTTAATTAAATTAAAGTCCTAAAGCCCCCTTACCCCCTAGGATAAGTCTGACTTTACAGTAAGTCTAATCGCAAATTAAGACTCTTTACTGTACAGTCACCAGCATTAATATCTGCCGCAGCGGAGCGTGCAAAAATATCTGACACGTCCGTCCGGCCCTAGAAATAAGGTCGTATCAGATATTATTTACAAAACTTATACAAAAAATATATATATATATATATACATATACCTACCCATAAACAATATTGAATTATTAACAACTAGCGGCTTCACACGCGTAAATCATTAGATACAGCAGTTGAATTGAAATTCCGGGATTTTATTAAATACTCGTGGGAATTCCCTAAAATTAAATTACATCGTGGTTTTCATTGACGTTAAATTAAAACACCCATGCCAAATTTTATGACTCTAAACCCAGTGGTTGTTATTTAGAGAATTTATCCCTATCCCGTGGGAATATCGGGATTAAAAGTATTCTTTAATTTAATCTAGGTTATAAACTAACTTTTTGCGTCCAGCCGTTTCAGCGTGAAGAAGTAACAAACATACTCACTCACTCACAAACTTTCACATTTATAATATTAGTAGGATAGTAGGATCAAATATTATTTATAGATATTTTACCCTTTAAAAGGTACTTTGTCACTGTACGTCCTCTGGCAAAAATAGAAGTTCAAAGAAGAAAGTAACAGCGATAAGGTAGTAAGATGTAAGTAAGCATATTTTTGACTTCGACCGTAAGTTGCACGACAAAAATAAAATACAAAATAAAATCGGTTTTTATTATTTGGATGTTACAATATAGTAGATAGTAGATATAGTACCTAAGATAAGTATATGAAACTTAGACCTTTTTTAGACCTTAACTTAGGCCTTTTTATCCATCAGAACCGCAGGCGAGGATAGATAGAGTCGAGGGTAAAATGGGTTTTAAGAATAAGTTATACACTTTGCTATTCACTTCGATTGTGAGGAAAATAAACTGCAACAGTGAAAATATAACGGTTGCGTAACTTTATTAATTAATTTATATAAATTTATTTTAAAGACTTCTTGTTCGTGGCTATTGACACCTTGACTGCCTTGGTCTAAGACGAAGTTTTACCATATGCACTAGAATCTAGTGCACTGCTACTACACTAGTATACTACTGTGACTAGATAAAAAAAAACTCATTTTATGTAGTAACCTACATCTAGCATAAATTAATACGAAGTGAAACAGATTTTCTGAAGTGAAACGGACTTTCGTTTATCCTTAACACGAACACTTTGATTTGATATTTTACTTTCCTTGTTGCGTGTGTTTTTTATTTAATCCATCAAAGGCAAGGGTCATCTCTATACGGTCGGCTGCGTTCAGTATGAGCACATCCGTTGTCCACACAATAGAGGCGCGGACGACCGCGTAAAACCACCGCCATTTATGCAGCTATTATATGCCTTTTTAATGCGTTGTGTGTCGTTATAAAACCTGGTTACCGACAGGATGCGTGCTCTAATTTTAGTCAGTATGCCGTTGCTTATGATAACTTTAAACCTGCTAAGTACGGCTTTCCCTATACCTACTTGTCTCAAGTTGTCTCTAAACCACCTTGTGCCTTTTTTATATTAAATTAACAATTTGTTTGGTATATCCACAAAGCAGTAAACCAGTGGTTGTATTTGTCTTTGGGTATATCCTTGTATGAGTACCTTCCTTTCCTAATAAACAGGTTTCTGTTTTTCGGTAAGTACAATATTGAATTTATCCATCTATTAGTTATGCGCATGCAATGCTTCGTGACGACAGTCATAAAAGCTTCCTTTCCTTTCATAATTTTGGCCCAGTTCAAACCGGTTCAATGAAATATTAAATAGAACGTACCTTTAACTAGTCCGTTGTTTCATTTAGCAGAAAGAGCTCGGCAAAAGTCTAAAAAGAGTCCTGTGACCAGGAAGCATCGATTTTATAGCTAAAAGTCTGGATATGAATTAAGTCGATCCATGCAAGGTAATCAAAACAAACCTCGTCCACGCGGAGTCGTCCTTTCTTTTTGTATTTCATTGTTTTTTTTTCTATTACTGAGCGTGGAGTAATAACTAAATACTATGTACACCGCGCGTGTACATTGTAAACATGAAGTACTTCCATGTTACAGAGAATTCACGACTCCCTTATAAAGCTGGGTTGCGACCTATACGTTGAAAATCACTGCTTTATAGATAATACACACAGCTGCTATCCAATAGGTGCTATGAGAGGGACCAAAGTGAACCTAGCCTTCATATGTATGTACTGGCACTAAACGACGTATGGAGTACCAAGACTGCAGTGTTGCATTTTTTATCAGTCCATAAAGAAGTGCTCTGAAATAGGATCGATGTCCTAGCGCATTGCCACCGTACCTTTACCGTATGCTTATTAATATATACCTACAGTGTAATATAATATATAATAACTAGCTTTTTTCCGCGGCTTCGCCCGCGTGAATTTCGGTTATCGAGCGCTGTTCCCTCGGGAACTGTGTATTTTTCCGGGATAAAAAGTAGCCTATGTCACTCTCTATGCCATAAATCACGTCGATCCGACGTTCCGTTTCGACGTGAAAGACGGAAAAAAACATACAAACACACAAACATACAAATGCACAAACACCCACACTTTCGCATTTATAATATTACTATCACATTACTATGGATGAGTACCTATTCTATACATAATCCCTACAACATGCATGGAATACTCATACCTCAAAGTCAAATTCAAACATCTTTATTCAAATGAATGTTAAAAAAAAACTACACCGGATCGGAAAAACCTCTGTTGAGAAGAATCCGGCAAGAAACCTCAAGTACCCCACACCTCTCAACTATCTCAACTACCCCAAGAAGTATAATGCTTATATAAGCAACGGATATGAAAGCACGTCATCGGACCATAAGTTTTAATCCTATTTTTAAGAACGTTTTAGTACCTAACTCAAGCTTCATGTGTATTTTGACTTTCTTTCTTAGGTACCATCAGCCAATAGGTCTACCACCCTAAAGTAGATAATCGTTTGCATGTCATAAAACAATAATGCCAATAGACGTGTCTGTCAACTTGAAAGTTCGACTTTAGCGCCATATTCATTTGATAGGAACTTGTTTAAAAATTGATAGACCACTTATTTGGCTGATGGTAGGCACATAAAGATATGTCAGAGTACTGGTCACCGTCCCAATAGTTACCATCTTTAATTTTATGTCATTAGCAATAGAGACAGCAGAATGTTATCTCTATTGGGAATTAACATGTCAACCACTAGGACTTTTACCTTAATATTTAAAAAAAGTCCTAACAAGAACGCAAACTTTAGAAATTGCAAAAACGTCATTGGAAAGCTTCTATCTATCGTGGCGTCGTATTGAGGAAATGCGTTTTCTTTTCTATATAACGCGGGGATGGCACGGGCTGGTGCAAAAGTATTTTCTCAATATGTTGCTGTTGTTATAAGTTTGGAGGGAACAGCGGGTAATACAAGGATAACATACAATATAGGTACTACAGCGTATAGGCATATGTATAGGTACTTAAGTAGAGTCATGTGGGGTAAACGTACGCCATATAACTCTACCTATATCTAGCTATGCTCTACCCAAGTACGGTTTTTAAGCGGCAAATAATTTTTCAGTATTTTTTATGCAGAAACCAACTCTATTCCATTCTACTTTGTTTTATAAGATAAATGCCGATTCAAGGGAAATTTAAACAGACTAGCATAAAATTCATGGTATAATAGTTTTAATGTCCGTACCGTAAGAAGTCATATTTATTATTATGATCCTAATTTTTCATGGCACTATCTTTTTTTAAGTTTAAAACATTTAACCTGCTTAATCGAAAAGAAGCTTAAGGAAAGAAAATTTTGAACAATTAATATAAGAAATCATTTTTAAATAAACAATCTAGAGATCCACAGGCCGTATTGAATTACAACCTATAACCTAATAAAATATATGCTTCACGCCAGGTGTTTCGCCAGAGCTTAGAGGCTCTAAGGTTTTGAAGCTAGATATGAAGCTATCTAAGTTAGAGGCTTCTAGTAATCACCCGCTTGTATCTCCTAACTCACAGCACCCCGTGTCCTGCGAAGCCTGCCGAACGAACCCAAGGCAATAAACCCGCGCAGACTAGCGAAGCGTCACGCGATGCAGTGCTTCGGCCTGTCATCGATGTTTCCTTGCTTATTTAATAAATTTGATATTTTCTGCGTCATAAAGCAAGTCAAACAAATCTAATTCTCCATGGGCGTAAAGATCATTTTCAGGGGGGTACGTTGCGTCGCGTTAGGGGAGCGCATTCATACAGATTTGATCTGTGTCACTTAGGCATGTTCTGTGTATTTTCTTTTATGTCAGCGAGATATGCATGCTGGCGCCCATGTGCATAGTAAAAATGTATAGGAACATTACTCGGAGACAAAAAAATATCGCAGTCCTACTACCTATACCTACCTACCTACAAGTACCTATTTACAAGATACATTATTCAGCTTTATCTTGTTTTACATTGTTTAAATTTTTCCACCAGTGTACCTCCTTGACTCACCGGATCAGCACCAGCGTACGCCACGCCTTGAGGACTTCTTCTGGACCGGGTCTGGAGATGGTCCTCCACCCCCAGAATCTCCTCTACCAGTACCTTCTCAACCCTTACCGGTCGTACGGACCACTACTGTCCTCGCTACCGTATATTTGGACTCATTCCCACCACAGGTATAGATCCCACTTCTGATCAAAATGACTTATTTCCTAATTTTATTTCATTCTTAACTCTTGCCAGAATATTTTTATGATTTGACTAATTTTATGCAGGCGGTGACGGATAAAACAACAAGAGAATGTGTACTAAATTGTGGGGATCCAATTATTCCCGACAGTCTAGAACCAGAAATACCTGACGATCGTCGCTACTGGCTTCTTACTGTCATACAGGGGTCTACTCCTGATAGTTTACAATTGAAACTGGCTAAGCTCTACCAAAAGGCTTTTCTCAGGTAAGTTCCACGGTAGTAGATAGAGCACAGTAGATTTTAAGTAGCAGATGATTGAGCCAAGAAAACTAAAATCCTTTGTAATATTCTAGACAACAAGAACGGCACCTAGGAATCATAAAATCCCTGGATGCTCCAACGACGAGAAAAAAACACGAAGTGCATTCGTTTGTTGTTAACAAAGACGAAAACTATAACCAAATAGCCTCAACCAATACTCCGCTGAAATACCTCGACAGTTCCATGATCGCTCCTTCCTTGACTGAAATCATAAAGCCAACAAGACTTCTAGATTACTCAAAAATAGATATTCCTTTTGAAAAAGAGAATTTGACATTAAAACATGATATAATACCAACGAGACTAAACGATGTAGAGTCATGGGTATTTGTGCCTCCTACAGTCGTAGTTAGGAAGAGAGAAGTGACAGATCAAGAGGAAAAATATAAGAAGGAGGAAAAGGAGGAACTGATAGATCTTCCGTTGGAAGAAGATAATAGTAATGAGACATTCCTGTTTAAGAGAGAGATCATAAAGCCTGAACAGCAGCCTCCGGTGCAAGTGCACATTCAAAATATTACAGAGGTAAGTTAAAAAGGAACTATTAAAAACCGCGTGGTCATACTACCAATTTATATGTGCCACACCACAGCCATAACTCTTGAAATATTCAGTCGACAGAAACAGGAAGCGTTCAAATTGTCTACGTAGTGCTAGTGGGCGGTAGAGCAGTGCCAGCTGCAGTGGCTGCCAGGGATATGAGGCTTGTGCGTGATGCTGAAGTGGCCAGAGAATTAGGTGCAGTCGTCACCACTAAAGCGGAGCGTAAGTATTGATCTTAGATAGAGAAAGAGGCTTTAATGGCCTTGAAAAAATCTTAAAGAATGATTAATTTGTTCAGGTATTAATTTGAGGAGCTCTATAATAAATAACACATATAATTTGAAGAAAAGAAATACGTAAATTTTTCGATCTGGTATCACGTGCTTGGATAGTTTTTCAAGACAAGAAGAAATTCTTACCTCGAAACATGCCATCTTCGTGGTAGCTTTAGCTTGAGCTAGGTTTTCTCTTTTTGGTAAGTAAAAAAGGAGATGATCGATCTTCCTCTAAAAAAATAAGTCCTATTTTTAACCGACTTCAAAAAAGGGAAGAGGTTATCAATTCGGTTGTATTTTTTTGTATGTTTGTTACCTCAGACAGAACTCCTTCATTTAAGAACCGATTTGGTTTTTTTTTTGCGTTCGTCTAGGAATGTCTTCAATTAGGTCCCATAAGCACCAAATCAGGATCTGATGATTGGATATTAAGGAAATCGAGGGAACTCTTCAAATGTTGTAGGCACACCTATAGTAAATTGGATATATTTAGTAGTAACTCGTGTATTGCTCGTGTTTGCTAGGAACTTGTAAAGTCCGCCCGGATTGCTACCACCATCTTGCTCGTTAATCCTGCGTGAAACAGCAGTGCTTGCACTGTTGTGTTTCGACGTCACGGGTGAAATTACTGGCACTTGAGGTATCCCATCTTAGGCCTCTGGGTTGGCAACGCATCTGCAATCCCCCTGGTGTTGCAGGTGTCTATGGGCGGTGGTGATCTCTTATCATCAGGAGACCCACTTGCTCGTTTTCCAACCAGTTGAATAAAAAAAAATTTGCTCTTGAAAGTAATCATTTGGTGGAGTGGAACTGATGATGAACACCACAGTTGACCATCGGAGCTACTACTCAATAACAAGTATTTCACGGGTTCAATTTTAATTACTTTGACACAGTTGCTGAGCAATTTATGCTCCTCCTAATGCATATGGTAAAACGGGTGGTGAGGTGAAGCACCAGGACTCCTCAATAATGAACGTCTCTGTATCGGAAAAAGCAATCTTTCGTAAAAGGTGACGAGCAGTTGATATTAAACTATTGTATCTTAGATTATTTACACTAAAAAGCGTGAAAAAAAAAATTTATAACAAAATTTTTACAACTACAAAAAACCATCAAATGTGCAAAATATAATGATGCTGATTATTATTGAGTTAACAAAATTTCTAAAGTGGAAACCCCTCCAGCAGCGTACCTGAAAGCAGCCGAGGGTTTGGAAGGCGAGGCAGCAGTGGGCGGTGTGCATGGCACAGAACTATGGGCGCTGGCTGTTGGAGCCACCATAGCTGTACTGCTACTACTGGTCCTATTTGTGCTGCTGTGTTTGGCCCATAGGTGAGGGTTTATGCTCGCTGAAGTAAACAAACAGTATGATTGCTTAATGATGTGATAAGTACCATTAGATATCCCGACTTTTAGTGTAGCAGAAAACCGGCCATCCATAAAGTACGTCACACCCATTTTGACCATTTTGAGACCTCCTCCCCTCCCTGTCACACGAATTGCCATGAAAATTTTAGTTATTTCGTTCCTCTGTCACAAACTGTTTTACCTACTTGCCTAAAATTCAAAGTCTAAGTATGGTACATTCGTCTTTTTTTATTTTAGACGAAAAACAATAAAATCGGCGGAATCACTTCGGGCATACAGAAACGAAATGATCAGAGAATCAGAACGTAATCAGTTGAAACAAGTCCACGAGGAAAAAGATGGCAGAGTAAGAAATATTTTCTACAAAAACAAACTTTAAAATGCAAAATTACTAACTAATAATAATGTACTGTTTTTTTTCAGCTAATCAGCGTAGTATCTCCAAGCAGGACCAGACCGAGTAGCACGCTGTTGCCTATTTATAGAGCCGCTAGTGCTTCCAGGTATAATTCAAACCAATCAGTTCCGCTATTACTATTTTTTTAGAATATCAATCTATTATGTATTATAATTACAAGTATGTAACTGCCTTAACTATTACATCAGAGTCCTTTCTTTGTCAATGAGTATTATTTTGGATTAAACTTTATCCACAGGGTCTTGAAAACTGCAAGGGCTTTTATGACTCCTAATTTTGATTCTAAAACCGACAAATAGCATGTTGAATAGTTGACTAAGTACATAACTAAAAATAATACTGAAATGCAAGCGAATCATCGATAAAACGCAGGAAGTAGTGCAAGTACCCTGGTGTTGCACTTGCCTATGGGCGGTGGTGATCTCTTACCATCAGGAGACCCACTTGCTCGTTTGCCATCCAGTCGAATAAATAAAAAATACTTCAATTAAAAGTTTCAGTTATCAGTTCCCTGACCTCAATCCTCAATTAAACCCTAACTTTAAAATGAACAATGATTTTATGCACGGCTACCTTCAAAGCTCATCCACGACATCCTCTGGAGTATCTGAAGTGGCGACGGTGCGTCGTCGGCAGAAGAAGCCTCATGGTCTACGACTCCCGCAAAAAAAGCGCGTTGGGACAACGGACAGTTTGCTGGAAGCAGCTGGGCTAGACAGTTCGGATAGCGGCCAGCCGTCCGCGCCGCAGACACCGACTTCATATCTATCCATGCCTTCTGTTAACTCTTTCCCAAGGTGTGTAACCGGCCAGCGAGCGTTTTGTTTGTTTATTAAGCGGTCGTAAAGCTCACCATACTACCTGGCAGCACAGGCAATTAATAGAAATAAGATAAGATTAAGATTTTGTTAAAAAAAATTTTTTTTGCTGATTAACTTTTGGTACTTGTAATGTCATCCAAACTACATTTCCGTACCAAATTCCAAGCTATTAACCATTGCGGAGTTCCGTCCTGCGGAGACGATCCTGGCTGGACCACCGGGATGTCAATACCAGATTATTGTATTGTCACTAGATTTACACCAGTATGGCAAATTTCACGTCAATCCGACCACTGGAGTGCGTCAAATTTAACTTGCAAGATTTGACCCGTACAAACATACACACATTGCAAGTTATAAAAAGCTTGTAGAAACGTTCGCCGCACCACCGATCACATGCTATGTACCCGGATCCCCGGGCCGTAAGGTTCCCGGCGGGGCGCTGACAGACTTGTCACTTGTCAGCACCCCCGCAGCAAACGTTGTCGTTGTCGTCTGACATGCTCGAAAGATGCTAAGTACTTGTCGTGCCTGTCTGGTGGCTCTTGAGCTATACGCACTCAGCGACACAAAATGTGGCCCACTCTACATACAAAATTACCTATTACTACATGCATAGGTAGATTTGAGGGTCAATTTTTTTGCCGCTCAGTCCTATGTTGTACGGTAGTAGGTACTATTAGTTATTCTGTGGTTGTACCTACTCGTAAACTTCATGCAATTTATCAGCACAAAAATTGTCCCCCTGATTTACATTCCCATAGTACTTAACAGACATTCGCTAGACAACGGAATCCATTGTGATTGTGACGTGCCAAAACATGGAACATTCGATTCCAGAGGCAACGTGGTAGAGCCGCTCTCGCGCATCCTAGAGCCAGTGTCGGTCCGTCATCTCGACATCGACTCTCCCGCCACCTCGCCCAAGACCAGCCTGTCCAAGGAAGTGGTCCCTCGGCGCCAGATGGCCTCTCAGCTCGTGAGGCTCGGCAGCATTGACAAGGACCCCGGAGTCATAGGGCCGCTGGTTTGGGACTTGCACTGCCAAAGGATTAAAGATGGTAAGAGCTCGATCAGAGTAACTTGATATTTTTCTCCCTTTTGCATAATGTGCGATACTAATAATACTTATTACGCTGTTGCACCACAATATAGACCACTACACTATCAAGATGGTGTAGAGCTCGCTCTCTCTTTCCCCCTAACACACACTGGAACCTAACGAGTCATCTGTTCTACTTCTTCTCTTGCTTGACTTCAAATTTCTTGACCTCAACTCAAAAGCGAATATTATCTAATGTCCAACCTGCTGACGTTCACGATCGCATTCACTGTCTCTTTCTACGCTCGTCTTACACAGCATACCGCGTGAGAAAGAAGTCATGAAAACGATTGTGATTTCAAGTGTGAGACAATAAGGTCTCTGTATATAAGACTTCAAAATTGTAGATAAGTACACCTACTAAAATGTATTACATTTAGATACACCCTATCGAAAATTCAAACTGAGACATTGATGCACAGAAAAACCAGAAAAAGGGAAGATTTCTACTTAGCTACTTAAGCAGCAGCACTAGCGACATCTATGTAGCGTCGACAGACGTCACACTCTTTCGGAACCAACCGCTCACCCAGACAAGAGATGTCGCTACTAAGCAATCAAATTATGATTGGTTTTTTGGAGTCATTTTGCATTTTTTATTTTAACTCCAAATTTGTTACTTTTACGGGTATCCCGTGAAACCATATCGAAAATACAAACTGAGACATGGATGCACTAATTCATAAGATTAGTACCTAATGGCCGCGATAGTCTAAAATATTATGCAGCCGAGCCCAGTTTAATTAATTCGAGTTAACACTTGACAGATGGTCTTTCCTTCAGTCAATTTTCAACATTGACATCATACAAATAAAGCCATTTTTAGTATACCGCTACCCACGTTTACAGATTATGTAAAACTATTTTATTTGTATGACCTGCACAAACCTGCGAAGCAATTCAATGGTGTGTGTGAAGTTCCCAATCCGCACTGGCCCGCGTGGAACTATGGCCCAAGCCCTCTTGTTCTGAGAGGAGGCCTTGCCCCAGCAGTGGGACGTATATAGGCTGTATGATGATGATGTCATTATTTATTTATTTATTTATTTATTTGTAAAAACTCACACAGCATAACAGTTTGACACCAAAGCACTGAGTAAGACAAAAAAAAAAAATAAGTAATAATAATAATAACAATACTACAAAATTAACAATAACATGAGGACGGACGGGCATCCATCATCTCACAGAACTTCAAACATTCATCGCACACTCTTCTCCAACAACCTGCCAATACATCACACTGGGGCACTGATGCTAGGAGGCATTGACGTAGCGCAGCGCGGACCAGTGGCGACTGCTTGCGAGCGGCGGTGCGCGCCGGTGGCAGTGCCAGCAGAGGGTGGTCTCGAGGCCTGAAGTTAAATTTTGTGAGAGGCGGAACGTACAGACGCACCAGCTGCGCCCCCAGCTCGACACTGTCACATTCCCCGCGCAAGGCCCTACAAGATATCATTAGGAGCATATAATTACGTCTTACTTCCAGAGAGTTAAATCCCAGTATACCAAGCAGAAACTTGGTAGGGTACAAGAACGGGTAGTACCCATGCGTTTTTTTGTATAGAAATCTGAGAAACGCTTTTTGGATTTTCTCTAGAAGTAAGGCGTAAGTAGACTCGTGAGGATTCCATACCACGGAGCCTGCCTCTAATTTACTTCTGACCAGAGCAGTGTAAACTAATTTTATTATCCGAGGATCAGTAAAGTCGCATGAATTTCGGACTACAAATCCCAGCCTCCGAAAGCAATCCGTGGCAAGCTTTTTCGTGTGCTCGTGGAAGCTGAGATGTGAATCGAATACAACACCTAAATCTTTCACGCTATCAACGCGAACAATAGTTTCGGACCCCAGCATGTAAGTGGCATGAATCGGATAACGGGCACGACTGAACGTCATCAAAGAACACTTCGATACATTAAAGAGAAGCCCATTCTCAATACTCCACTGAAACACTCGGTCGACGTCTTCCTGCAGCGATCCGCAATCCGATTCCCGCTGCACACCGTAGTATAATTTTAGGTCATCAGCGTACAGCAGGCATCTAGCGTACCTTGGGACCTCGGCCAAGTCATTTATCATTATGCCAAATAATAAGGGGCCCAATATCGAACCCTGACTGACTCCAGATCTAGTGCGGTAGGTCTCTGAAACAAAGCATCCGTGTCGCACAAACTGCATTCTATCGCGCAAATAACTAGCAAAAAACTTAAGCAATAAAGGTGAGAAGCCGATTTCACACATTTTTTTAAGTAAGATGTCGTTATCCACACGGTCAAATGCTTTTTTAAAATCCAAGTACAACACGTCCACCTGTATTCCTTTATCCAAATGCTCTGAAATGGAGTCAACCAGAGTGAGTAGATTGGTTTCGACTGAACGCTTCGGCCTAAAACCATGCTGAGCGTCGCAGAGATAAGGTTTGACTTGGGGTGCCAATAGACTATTCAGGATCGATTCGAATAGCTTCGCAACCGACGAAAGAATAGCGATAGGTCGATGATCTTCTACATTGGCTACGTCGTCTGATTTGGGAATAGGCGTGACGCGCGTAACCTTCCATCGATCGGGGTACACTCCAGAAGCAAGAGACATATTGAATATGTGTAGCAATGGCAAGCACAACCATTCTCCACACCCCTTAAGAATGAAAGCTGGAAGATGGTCTGGACCTGGGGAACTTTGGGATTTTAATTGACTCAAGAATTTATGAATCATATCAGTTGAAATGTTGTTAATATGGATATGGTTGCTAGTACGTGATGACTCTTCGCGGATAATTTTATTGTAATCTAGCAGCGGCACGGATGGCAGGAAAACACTTGAGAAAAAATTTGCGAAGGCATGAGCAGCTCCACTGCCCTCGCACTCTCTCTTCTCATACATCACTCGCGGCTCGAAACCCCCCCTCGACTTTAAACTGTTTACATGTTGCCAAAAAGCCCGAGGTTTTTTTCTAATCTGATTTTGGATGCCGCGAACGTAAACGTCATAAGCTTGTGACGCCCATAATTTTAAATTTTTCCTTAACTCGGAAAACCGGGCATAGATTGCACGGTCTCCCGTCTGCTTCCATTTCTTGTGAAGGGTAGCTTTTAGCGAAATATTATTTATTAAATCAGTTGTAAACCAGACCGGATAAACGTCTACCAGGTTTAAATATCTAGTTTTCCTTGGGATACAAATATCAAAAAAATCATATAGAACACGGTAGAATAGATCAACGGCAACGTTAACATCACGAGCCCCAAGACTTCATTCCAAGACACTTCAGAATTAAGTGACGAAAGGAGCACGTAGTCACCTTTGGAAAATTCCAATCTAGTTTCGAGTCGACATTGCCAGGCTCTACTCTACCAGTCCAGTACGGTGTCTACGAGCGGCACAACGATTCGAGAGGGGGGGTGGTAGGCATCAACGGGTGTGGGACGAGTCCGCTATCCCAACCTCAGTGACCCTCACGAACGCTTGCGCCCCCGCACCAGCACCACATCGAGCAACTCCCTCCAAAACGCATGCAACACATCATTTCGTCTCTTTTAAATCACATAATGTGGTGAAATAACAATAATAGCTTAAGATAACTAACAGACGAGTTCTTTAGGATTTAGATTAAGTCACCAACAATCAAACTACACCTTTAAGAGAGTCAATAACGGATTCACTCTATTGAAGAAGCGCATGTAGACATCATGCAGAAAACATTCGGGAAATATACACGACACACATGTGAAAGTTGGTCATGAATCGTACTGTAAATTATACTCAGTAGCGAATATTTTTCTATGAAAAATCTAGAGCGTTCATAATACTCGCTAAAGAACAAATACAAATATTCTTTATTGCACACCATAAATCAGTACAAAAAACTCCCTTCACAAACCCTTTTTCTTCCCTAAAATAACTAAATTCTAAAGAACGTTTTCCAGCATCCAAGCCCCCCAGTCCAGCGAAGTCGGCGACGCCGCGCAAAGATGGCTCCCGCATGAGGCAGCGGTTCAACGAACTCATGGACGATGCTTTCACACTGTTTGGGAGTGCGGGGTCCACACCCAACTCGCAGGAGACCTATGTGGTTGAAAAGGAGAACAGAGGTAGGTACTGTTACTGTTGATATGTGAGTTGGGTTCATAGATAGTGATACTGTTTTTTACATGTCCAATTCTCATTGTTTTATTAGACGTTGGAATTGCCCAGGCGCGTAACGACAACGTTCGGCTGCCAGGTTCTCCGTACACGGCCCTGGACACCGTTAGAGGACGGTCAGCTGGCACCAGGTAGGGAACTAAAAACAATTACCTACTGTGCTTCCTTGAACATCACTACAGTGACACTACAGTGAGACTCACTCATTTTAAATGATAACAAAACGGATAACTCACGTCTGAAATCGAGTTTAGCTCGACATGTTTCGGGCTAAACCGTAACCCTTCTTTTGGGAGCAACGCGACTCGGCGGCTCCCAAAAGAAGGTTACGGATTAGCCCGAAACATGTCGAGCTAAACTCGATTTCAGACGTGAGTTATCCGTTTTGTTATCATTTAAAATTACTGTGCTCACCCGCAAAGAAGTTAAAGTAGTACTAGTAGCAGACCTCCAGTTTATTAGTGTTCTGCCTTTTCTCCGAACTTTTTTGTCTGAACTTCACTTGCCGACCAATATTTCGCCGATGATTCACTTTGATAACCAACTATTGGCACGAATGAATATTATGAACGTCTCGGGTAAATTTACTCGTTTTATGCTCTTGTTCTACAATTTACTATATCCGTTCGGTTACATGGATTTCCAAGCTTTGAAAAAAAATTACAGATACTGTGTTTAAAACCCTAACCTAACCTTAAAGTCAAAGTCAAATATCTTTATTTAATTTAGGCTATGACAAGCACTTATGAATAAATGTCAAAAAAACCTACCACCGGTAACTTACCAATAACAGGGGAGGGGGGTTTGAATTATCAGGTCGTTACATTAACACCAGGCTAGAGCACAGAATAACTAATAGGCTAGAGTGTATAGTCTGTTACTGAACCAGTGAGATACATCCTTTGGCCTCATCTGCACTTTACATCAGGTGAGAGGGGTCAATCACAGTCAGTTTTATGTAAAAATAAAGCCGTGGCTGGCTAGGAGTTTGGCTTATGGCCTCTGAAGCAGAGGATCGTGGGTTCGAGCCCGGCCGCGCACCTCTTGACCCACTAGAGCAGTAGTCACACTTACGATCAAGGGCTTTCTACGTTAGACAAAATGAGGGCAAAAGTACTGTGGGCCCCACACTTATGAAGTGAGTGGCAACTGTTCGACCCGCGTATACGAAGAAGTAGATCCAGATTCCAGATACCGAAATCTAAGTTCGTATCGTATCGTACCTACCGTCCCTCTCACACCCGTATCACATTACCATTAATTAGTTGCATAGGTCGCGGGCCGCAGTTTGACGACCACTGCATTAGAAACTAGTCTACATATACTCTTTTTGAGATTGATCGTACGTATCTTCACTTCTACAGCAGAGGTAGCACAGCAGCGATCATAGAAGCTACGGACAGCCGGCCCCGCACGTCATTCGCGCGGCCGGCGGAGCGACGAGTGCCTCCTGCGCGGGCTTGGGGGCCCACACCGCCTCATGTAAGCACCTTAACCTCTTAAGGCCCATCTCTAGCCCAAAGAGAGGCTACCGGGCTTGGCACAGTTCTAACTTCTAACTAAAATTTGGGTACAAAATTCTGCCTTGTGAGGATTAGATTTTCAAAAAATATCGGACACGTAATTTTTTCTTTTGTCAGTTAAACAAAAAATATGAAGATATAGCCGGTGAGACTTCCGTGTGACATATGTTATCCCACTTTATATTATAAATGCGAAAGTTTGTGTGTGTTGTATGTTTGTTACTCCTTCACGCTAAATCGGATGGACGCATTTGAATTTCAATTGTAACTACCAGATCGAATAGGTAGTTTAAGCGTGCGAAGCCGCGGGTAAACTAGTGTATTATACATTACCTACCTAAATTACACTTTTTTCTAAGGAGTGACGTCACTGGCCCTTCACTCCCGAACTTTATCATTTTTTCGTTTATTGTCAAAAGAAAATATGTGTCCAATTGGCTTTACCCAAGAATGTACAGGGTCTGATCCTTATATTTCCATTTCAGTCACTAACCCGTCTACCGCCGGCGCCTGCCGTTAACCCGGCTCTCATCCTAGCCCAAGGTCAACTCTCGCCAGAAGACCCAGCCTTACCTCTCATATCTGCCATAAAAAGCGAAATCCAACGCGTAAGAGAACAACACAAACCGAATACATAGCTAAGATACAACAAATAAATAACCCAGTTTTGTGTTCATCTAATCGAACATAGGTTAAAATTTGGATAGAAAACCGAGCGAGCTTACTGACTCAAATAAAAAGTCAGGCTCTTAGAAAAATTAAGGCAAAAGTAAAGGTTACAGCTCTTTAGAGCCACCCGGCACCTGACCAGCACAGCCTCGACTATCCGCGTCCACTCGTTGTCGACGGGCGCGGACCGGAGGGCGCGTTGACGAGTGGACCTCGCGCGGTCCACGAATTTACGAGTAGGGGGGATGAAGGGGAGGTGGCGGGGGGTGGAGAGCGCCGCATCGCAAGCGTGCGGGCAGCGAGTGGTCCACTCGCCGTCCGCGCGTGGCAACCTCGCGAGTGAGGCCATCCGGTGACGCTACGGAGTTGGTGTAGTGAGCGCATGCCATATGAAGAATACTAACCGCTCGAGGTGAGGCGGTGCTGGTCGGGTGCCGTTTTAACACTTTTTAAATTTTTTTATTTTACATTTTACCATAATGTTTAGCTATAAGAATAATTAAGAGAAAGAAATCATGAATAATTTTAAGTGCGACGGTAAATAGTTTTAAATTAGGTAAAATCGACTTATTGGATTCTGGTATAGGTAATATTATAAGTATGAATGTGAGTTTGCTTGTTTCATACCCTTTCACGGATAAATAAAGTACTCGACCGATTATTATAAGATAGCTTGAGAACTTGGATAGACTATAGAATAGTCTTTATCCAGGGAAATTGTATAGTTCCCACGTTGTATAAACGAATTGTTCTCAGACGAAGTCGCGGACACCAGCTTGTTAGTCATAGGTACTATGGACATGTCTTTGCAGTGCCGTAGACCAAGTATATCTGTACCTACATGTACTATATAGGTTTTTGGCTAAATCGTCAATTACCGACCACCTTATATTCAAAATGAATTGTATTTAGAAGTAACCAGAATCCATTTTAGTAAGATTTTAGTATAAGGTGCCCAGTTATCAGAGGGTGGCCAGTAATTGACACCTTATACTAAAAATTAACTCTATTTATAGGTGACTAGAATTAATTTTTAGTGTAAGGTCGCCAGTTATTGAACGGTGGCCAGTAATTGGTGATTTACTCTACTTATACTAAACTCACGTAATCACTGTAAACATTTTATTTTAAAACACGGTTTTGGAAACATATCTGAAACACTAGGAATTAATTTCTGAAACCGTGTTTATTACATGTTTATAGCAGGGTTCCTTAAAGTGGGGTCCGAGGACCCCTTAGGGGTCCGTAGCATGTGTGTCAGAGGTCCACAGTAGGTCAGTCCATAGATGAGAGTATGTATAAAGGGTCAGTCTGTAAACATATTTACCTACTAGGAAATTTCCAAAAAAAAAATTTGACAGGGGTCCGTGGAATTGTTTAAATTGTGAAAGTGGTCTGTGACTGCAAACAGCTTAAGAAACCCTGGTTTATAGTATATTGTATAATAAAATACGTAGCTTTTAATAACTGAATCTCGTCTGAGCATAAAATACGTACCCCTTGTGCATAGGCTCTTATTAATTAAAAGTTGATATTGTTTTGATATTACGTTAGTTGTTAATTGTTTTGTTAATGCAATTATAGTTATAATGTTAATGATAATTAATTAGTAGCGTTAAAATATCACTAGGTACCTAACATCAATGATGCCAATTGAATTTCAAACCAAACTACCTGAAACTGTTTGTATATTTTAAATCAAGTTTCATAACAATTTTTAATAAACATTTTTTGGATTGACCAAGTTTTTTTATACATAAAATAAAACAAGCATTCGGTGCAATTATATTTTGTACTTGTTTAATTGCAATACAAAAATCTACAATATTTTTCTACTCAGTTCTATACAAAAGATATATTTACATATTATACAATTTGCTTTCACAAAGAACATTGAAAATGATGATGATTGCCATTGGTTAAAATTATCTTTGGGATAAGAATTGCAAAGTAAATTAATAAGTACAAATATTCCGGTTCAATTGGTGCACAAACCCCGCAATCCCGCAATGTAATGCTATTCGAACAATATCGCTCACAGTTTGTACTAAAGCGTAAAAACAGTATTTTGTGATTTACGGCTATTTACCTACACTAAATAATACATATCTTCGGGGATAATGCAAACACGTATTTATCTGTACTACTTGTAGTTTTACAGCGGTTCATTTTAACTTTATTTAAAATTTGTCAAATACGCGGAATCTTCCAAATAAAAATGTTGGGGAGCTGAGCAGTGACAAAATAAATCTGTTGATGATTTGGTTTCATTTTATGCCACACTTCTCCGTTGGAAATGATCCTGAAGGGAAACTTCATAGTTCTAAGGGCCTCACCGGAAAGGAAATAAACAACAACAGCAGAGACATTAGCAGTAGATAAGAATAACAGGTAATTAATTTCTTGAGTTTTAGTTTGACTTGTTTAACTAATAGGAGAAATTGATTTAGCTCAAAAATAGTTTAGGAACGCCAGAGAATTTTAATCTACTCCCGATATAGTTTTTGATCTGGCGTCCAAAACACACCGTCAGGCCTGCTAAAGATACAAGAATAAATTTCGTAAACAACTTATATATACCTAAAAATAACACAGTAATTTGGAAACAAATAATTTAACAAAAACACTATTTTTGCACATTGCCTGAAATTAAATATTTTAAAGACTTACCACGGTCGCGGGATTTAATTTTAATCTGTAAGCACTTTGAGTCCTGGTAGAATAAAATAGAATAGAATAGAATAGGCTATCAGACACCACAAACACTGAGTTATTAACCTTTTCGCCGCCACGTCAAATACAAAAGACATCATCAATACGCCAGGCTTCTATATTGCAATGCCTAAAAATAACCTTAACACAATTGAACGAAGGTTGCTTTTGCATTGAAGTAATGTTGGCGTCGAAAAGGTTAAGAACCAGTACATACGGACTGCAACTGCAACGTAACCGCAACTGCCGACTGCCCATACATGTTTCGTTGCAGTTCGATTGCAGTCGGCACAACTGCAGTCTGGACTGCAATTGAAATGTATGGGCAGTTGGCAGTTACGTTGCAGTTGGAATGCAGTCCGTCTGTACTGGCCCTGAAACGTGATTTCACAAACACTGAACCTGTGACATCACGTCTTGTTGGAAAACTCAATTGACCATTTGTTTTTATAGTGAAGCACGTTAGAGTTAATTGAAATTTATCTGGCTTTTCGAATTAAATTGATGAACGGGTAATATTAGAGCTGTGTCTTGGAAATATAGGTGACAAACATAGCATTAGAAAATTTTGTAAACATATCTAAAAGTTCAGTCTGTCTATGTTCATGTTTCTTTTAGGCTCAAGTTCGTGGTGGTACAATCGTCAAGGCAATTCGTCATGGGTATAATTTTAACAAGCCTCATGTTTAACTTTATTTTTAATTTTGCTATCGACAAATCAGGACCATTGAAAAAATAATTCTGATTCTACTCTAGCAGTTTCTTAAATACTAAAATAACAATATCATATACGTGATATACCAACCATGACAGGCATCTTGACGATGCTTGTGTGAACTAAAATAAATTAATATAATTCGATTTTTTCCACAAGAATTAGTAAAATCAAACATTTATTAGGTGATCTCTGCCAAACATGATTGACACACGGGCAGGTCCTCGTCGCCATCACATAATTGAAACTGGAATACCCTATTTTTTCAATAACAACTAAACATAAAAATAGTAGCAATAAAATAATAATATCGTACTGTATCAACCACCGCCTTTAAAAATTATTTTAGCATGTAGAAAGCTGTTCCAATAAAGTCAGGTACACATTGCCGGCTTGTCGTTAACTTTAATAAACAAAAGTACGAATACGCGTTAGGAGTATTAGGATTATTCGGCATTTTACGAACGTTTTTACCATCACTACCCTCTCAGTATGTACATATCAAATATAGTTTAAAGGAGATGAGGCAAACGTCCACAGTTCCGCATCAGTCGCATCACACGGATCATATCAAAAGGACTAATTTGCGGCAGTGCATCGACTGCCGCCTCGACGGCTGATTGAAATCGTTTTTTTTTTAACATTAGCATTCGAATTTTCGCAGCAGCGCAGCGGGCATCACCCCGTATGACGTCATCCGGGTCATTGATTTAATTTTGATTAATCTGAAGTTACTCCTACGAGCAATCATTGGATGGCGTTCGTTCGATGGAGAATGGAGCTTTATGACCTCTGTACTGTACAGGATTTGATTTGTAGCATTCGAACATGGCGGATGTAGACAATATCTAATTTTGCTATTTCTGTTTCTTTGGCTAGTTGAAGTATAATTTTGATTTTTATGCGGCGATTAACCTTAACAGTGAACAGTGATTACAAAATTCTATATTGCTCTCGTGTCTGTCATTTTTTAATGCGCAAGTTGTCTCCACGTGGTTTCTGGAATTTTACTATCAAGTTGCAAAAACTACAACCACCGTACACCGTCCCTCTCAAAGAGAGTACTTTGACACTGGCGAAATTGTCCTATTAATTAGAACAGAAAAGCCATATTTTAAAAGAGAAGAAGAAGACCTCTGTACAAAAAATACTAAAACCATCCGAAGCGTACCGAAGTGGAACTGTGCACAACAGGCTTTATGAAAAATATTTGTAAAAAAAAACAATATTTAAGATTTTCGAAGGCGGTAGCTTCTAACATTTCTCAATCGTACCATATGCATATCAGGCTTTGCATCCTTGTCTTACACTGACAACATTAAAGGGCAGTGCACTAGTCAACACCTCAGTCCAGGTATTTCAGTCAATCTGCACATATTCCACTTTTATCTGCTATGCGGAAGGCACCGGCTGGTGAGGCGCGAGCCGCCTCCAATGGCTGCGCTGTCGTTCTTGGGATTCTTCGTCCTGTAAATTAGTTAGCAATTAACAACCTTATTGCTCAACATGTCGAATGCGAACGTCGACATCAATAACGCGGATTATGATAAAAATAGAAAAAGATTTTAAATTTAACACTAATTAGTTTCAAAGCATATGAAAGACTAAGGATGCGCAGAATCCAACAACACAAAGATTAAAACCACATCCCATCCTATTTCCGTTTGTTATAAATGTATCAATTTTAGGATAGTCAATATCACTGGTTCTTCAGGGATGTTCCAAATGATAGATTGTCTTGCAATGACTCCATTTATTGATAACGGGGACATGTTAGTTTTAAGTGGCGGGTGAGACTACCCACGTGATGTAGCAAACTATGATCAAAAGTAATTAGTCTATACACAAATGGTGTCTTCCCAGCTTGAAAGCCACAAAAGATTTACCTGAATGATGGTAATGGAGACAGTATCTGGTTTGATGTCTTCCAATGGCTTCTGGTCTTCCTCCGATGTCTGCTCAGCATGATCCAGGTTCATATTCCTACACATGTAATTGAAATGGTGGGTAAGTACATGAAGATATAATTAAATGTAAGAGAACTATACCAAGTCCAAAATACCTATGAAAGTTAGCTCACAGTAAAGTATTTACTTTTATGATCTTTTGGACCAGAAACATTATTTAAAAATAACTAATTTTATTAGGTAGGTAAAATCATCAGGGCGTTTATTCGAGCGTTTCAACCGCCTCATATCTGGTCACATTTTTTACGAATTGGCTGTAGATTTTGATGTCGTTTTAAATTATTTGTTAAGAGTTCCTGTATTTCTACCAGATGACTAAAAACTATATCAGAATATTCGGCCATTTTTACAGAAGTGTCCAGATAAATGAAACGGTAGAAACGCTCGAATAATCACCCATCAGGATCTGACACAACAAAGAGTGCATCAATATCTGATACGACTCAGTTTCTAAAACCGGCAGGAAGTGTCAGACATTTTTGCACACTCCGCTGTGGCAGATATTAATGCAGGTGGCTACTATTGCAGACACGTGAAAATTTTACCTATAAGATTCCATAACGAATTCGCAAGAACTTTCGTACTCAAATACGCATTCCAATCATCATCATCATTATCACAGCTTATATACATCTCAACGCTAGGCACAGGGCTCTTGCAATGAGAGTGGGTATAGTGCTGATTAGGAATTAACTTCACACACACCGTCGAATTGCTTCGCAGATCCGTGCAGGTATCCTCACGATGTTTTCCTTCACTGTAAACCTCGTGGTCATTTTCAATTGTGAATTTCGAAAAAGACAGAGGTGCGGGTCCTGATTTGAACCCATGATCCTCTGCTTGAGAGGCCATAGGTCAAACCACTAGGCCCCAAGACAGTCAATTGTTGATACAAAATGCATGCAGATACTTACTTTCTACTTCCGGAGTGGAACCTGCCACCCTCCCCTCTTATTCTATTCATCGCGTGTCTGTGCCTCGATTCATGTAGATATTTCTGAAAACATAAACAACAAAAGTTGTAATATAAACTTCACCTTTACATAGTACATATAAAAAAAACTTCACGGGCTATATGTATGTACGCACCCTGGCTTCTTATTGTTTTGGGCAAAGGGAGGTAAAATTGTGAAATGCCTTTTGATTAAAGACCATTTGTATATTTTAAAATTTCTTATCAAAGTTGCAGCTATGCTATGCCGGGGCTGTCGCTGGTTACCACATAAAAACAACTGAACCTAGAGGGCCCATATACGCTATGTACGAATAATCGTACGACCAGAATGCACCGTTCCATCGGTCCGATTTATCGTAAATTCTTACGCCACACACAAGCTACAGTATATCATAGCCATCTTCATTTCAGCTCCAATGGCGACCAACGACGCAATAGCGGTTACAGGTTTAATTATAACCCTAATTCACCCGTGTCTGTATCCGCTTGCACGTACAGTATCATTAACAACATTCTTTAACAGAAGTATTAACTTAACAGCCGTGCTACCTAACAGTGCCAATGAAGGCTCTTTTTGAAGGAATTTTACACTCTACAAGAGCTTAGCCTAACTACCAAAGAGCTTAGCCTAACTACTGAACTGGAAAGGTAACGACAGACTACAGAACACTAACCGGTCTCTCCTTAGGTATCTTGCCCTGTTCGTGCAGCTTGGCTCTGGCCGCGCGTCGCTTCAATATCCGCTTGTATTGCCGCGCATTCACATACAGAAGGGGTTCTTCATCAGAAGCGTTGGCAGCGGCGCTGTCTGACGGGGCCGATGATGTGCTGGCTGCGTTGTTGTTGTTGTTAACCATCTGTAAAGTGAAAGCGTGAATTAGGGGTCTCCGGATGCAACGCCACGCTGTAAGTGTACTTGTCATTATTTTAAGCAATCGGTGGGAATTGACAGTCAACTATAAAGATAGATAAGGCCAAAGTAACAAAAGCATATACATAACCTTATTGTTAACTCAATAAAGTCGTGCAATGTAAATCTATTTGTACTTGACTGTACACAGATTACATAATAGTTACTAAGGAAAAGATTCCGCATTTGCTGTTGATGGTGTTAGTAGCAGTCGAGTTCGTAAACTTCTGAGCAAAAATTAGATCAAAAAACATAACCCTCCTTCGGGCAGTCGGGTAAAAATAGCTGAACACGCTTCTACGCCATTAACAATTGAGTCGTGTTCACATAATATTTTTGACCAAATTTATGCTCAGAAATTTAAGAACTCTAATGTATTTATTAGCCTTTTCGACGCCAACGACTCATATGTACCTACGCACCGCAGGTTCCACGCCAACGACCTATATATATATATATATTTACGTCCATTACTTCAATGTAAAAGCAACCTTCGTCCAATTGTGTTAAGGTTCAATTTTAGACATCGCAATATAGAAGCCTGGCATATGCGTGATGTCTTTTATATTTGACGTGGCGGCGAAAAGGTTAACATTTAGACGAGCACAAAAGAACATAAGAATAATTCTATCAACAGCATTCTAGCAGGTGGAGTGATGGAGCAGCACTGACCATAATATCAATATCACTAAGAGACACAATTTATAATTTTCCATTATTACAAATGAAATAAGAATATGTACTACTTACCATAACAATATTAGGTTGATTAACTATTTGTTGCTGCTGCTGTACGCCTGCTACTTGCACTAGGTTACCATTCAGGTTGATTACTGGAAAGTAAAAATAAAATATATACACATATTAGACATGATTAAGAAATGAGGAATAGTAAAGCTCGAGTGCTCTGTGGTTATAGAAAGTGTAGCAAGTAAATAGTGTGATTACTAAGTAAAGGTCAGCTATTTCATCTTATTTCTTAATTTTTTTATATTCTGAGCAGATATTTGAGTGACAAATACTAATGATTGTGCATGATACATTACATATATCAAATCAGGCCACATCCACCCACTGCTTGGTAAAGGCCTCATTTTCACGCCACTTCGCCCGGTCCTTTGCTAGTCTCATCCACAGTTTACCAACCGACTGCCAGATGTCATCCGACCAGCGGGCCAGCGGTCTGCCCACCGTTCTTAGACACACTCCGTAATTTTGAATTTATAATATCTATGTAACTTTTCTATATGTATAAGTATGTCTATCCAATGCCTGATATCCATAGCACAGTTTAGGTCAAAGATAACTTCCAACTCTAGTACCTTGTCACTGTATGCCTGCCAACAAGTTTATACAAAAGTTCAAACACAAAGTGACAGAAATAAGATACTAAAGTTTAAAAATATCTTTGACTTAGAGTGCACAAACTTTGTTATGTTAGTGGACTAGGTCAATTGGTGTCAATTATCCCATGATGTTTATGTTGTGATATGCTTACCAGCAGGCTGATGTATGATCTGGTGTTGATCTATGGTGGGTTGAGGAGCGCTTGCTGTAGGCTGATAAATGAAGGTTTGTCCGTCTGCAGTTTGGACTAGCTGCATTGGTTGGATACTGTTACTTGTTCCTGAAATATTATAGAATTGACAAGTAAAGTCACCACCATAATATCACTACAAACAATGCTAGTTAAAAAAAATCTTGGAAATTAGAGTACTCTTGAACTGTTACACAAATATTGCTCACTACATAATGCTTTCAATAAAAGATACTGTAGGTATATGAAATAATATTGCTTTTCTTTTACAGAAAATGTAAAAATATATATATACATATATATTTTACCTTGAAGACTGGACAGTGGCAAGACCTGCAATTGCTGCAATTGCTGCCCATTAGGAGTTGCCATCTGTAAAATAAAATTATATATCCATTGAGTATTTTTCTTTTCAGAAACATTAAAAAACACTCGGGAAATTTGTGAAGTCAATTAATTTGAACTTGAATAATACTACTACCTGGATTTGTGGTGTTCCTAGCTGTGTCAGCATGTGTAGAAAAGAATATAATAATTAATCAACTTTTCAAGGGACAATAATAATTTTGTAACAAAACAGCAGCAACAGAGACTAAATACACTGCTTGTATTGAGGTAATTATTCTTATCGCCTTGCTAATCAATATCTAAATGTTCAACGATTTTTTTTATTACTTAGGCTTCAGCTTCTACCTTTCAAATTTTAAAACAGAAATGCCACCTGTTCACTAAAACCTTTATAACAATTTTATGGAATGTTTTATAGCCAATTAAGCTTGCAGCCAACATTTCTTACTGCAAAAACTATATAAAACAATAACCATGCTTATCTTAATTTAGTTCCGTTTGTAGTTTCTCATGAGGCTGACAGTCTCATTAAGTGTAATTAAGTATTATGAACATTTTAAGATTATTAAAAAGTACAGTCAATACTGTTTACAGCAACACCATTTCTAACAATATGTCAGATGTAACAACCAAAAAAAAAGTCCTATCACAATCTGATATACCAAAATGACTGGTCATAACAACCCACCCAATGTTGTTATGTAGTTTTGACCATACTCTAATCAAGACTCCTTTAATAGCTTACAAAAATTAATTCTTCACTAATCTCCAATATACATGACAGCTACATAAAAACTATTTTGGAAGGGCGAATAGAAGGCAGGCGAAGCAGGGGAAGCCCGAGACGGTCATTTATAGATCAAGCCAAGGAAAAAGTCAATGTCATGTCGTATCAGGAGCTGAAAACGCTGGCAGAGAACCGAAAAGAGTGGCGATTACTCCACCGACAAGAGCTAAGCTCTTAAATTAATGATGATGATGCTCCAATATACCTGAATAGTCTGTGCAGAGGTAGGTATAGCATGCACAACAATTTGTTGTCCGTTGGGGCCTTGTATCATGTGAGGCCCCGCATTGTTCATCTGGAGAACCTGGAGCTGTTGACCGTTGATGGTCATCACCTGGGTCCCATCGGAACTCTGGATCTGAGCATGCTCCATGACTCACTGGAATTTGTTAAATGGTCAACACTTTATATATGGCAGCCTTAGGAAATTTCAACAATCAGGAAATTTCCTAAGCCTGCCACAGATAAATAAATAACATGGGACAATAACAACAGCAAAATTCCCTAAAATTTAACACCCTGATAATTGTGCACTTATTGAATTTTGAATAAATGATAAATAGCCGTGGTGGTCTAGTGGTTTGACCAGTGCTGGATTAGCCCATAAGGAAATTAAGCAATTGCTTAGGGCACGTCTTGGGGGGCACCATGAACAGCTTCAAAAAACCAATTGGTCTTAATACGGCACTGGGTTTGATCTATGACCTCTCAAGCCCACGATGGGTTCATACCCCGGCTCACACCTCTGATTTTTTCAAAAAACATGTGGGAAAATTAATTTGAAATTTGCCACGAGCTTTATGGTGAAGGAAAACATCGTGAGGAGTCCTGCACAAACATGCGAAGCAGTTCAATGGTGTGTGTGTGTGAAATTCCCAATCCACACTGGACCCGCGCAGGAACTATGGCCCAAGCCCTCTCATTCTAAGGTCTGTGCCCAACAGTGGAACGTCTATAGGCTGGGATGATGATGATGAAACTAAGTATTAAGTACTTAGTTATTAATTATTTTATTTTCACAGGGATATTTTTGTCACATTTTTTACATGGTACGGTTGTGGACATTCTGCTAATTACCGAGTGGTTAGCTTAGCAAGTGTAAGCGAAGTTAGAAATTTCAGTATTTAAATTTAGTTCTTGCTGCTTCTATGCCAAGCCTTGAACGAAAGTAATTGATGAGTTACAGGATGAAAGTTACGTGAAAAATATCTACAATGCGACGTTCCTAGAAAATTATATTGATACGTGGAGGGCAAGACGTACTATTATCATTTCCCGAAGTAATACGTCACGCACTAGAAACATGAAAAAGGCAACGTAACCAAAATGGCCGATTTCAAGTTATTTCATCAGATTCACATTTCATTTTAAAACTCATAACAAAAGTTTTAAAATAAATCCAATTCCGCACTTCCATTCCCAAAGTAATAATCGGTCAAATTTGTAAACTTACACTGGGTCTCCTTACTGGTTTTTCAATGATTGGTTGACAAAGGATAGACCAATGGCCGAACTCAATGATCACGGGAACGCAGTAGATTGGTTCGACGCATTACCACTCCCAAACTCGCTCGCTCACCAATCGCTCACGTAATTAAAATCTCGTCTATGGTTGGCTTTCCGTTTAGGAATACCATACTTGTCTAAAAAAAATGCAGTATTTTTACACTATTTCCTATCTGAGGGAGGGAGGGGTTACCTACTTCGAAATTTGAAAATCAAAGTTCGTGCCGTGCCGTCCCTCTCACTCGTATTAAATAATATAAGCGTTAGCGGGACTGCAAGATACGAAGTTCCGATTTTGCACTTCGTAGTATAGGGCCTGAACCGTTTCTAAATACATAGTGTTGCAGAAAGATCATTAAAATGTTTACACTTACGTTTAATGCTTAAACTTTGAGTTTGTTTGACAAATTATTATTGTTAATTTACTGTGCTCCTACTTGTTCAAGTTATTACTTTCCTCCTACTTAATGCCTACATTTTTCTGTAAAATAAAATTGTCTTGATTAGTGTTAAAACCAATTTTCGTAGAATGGGTTATTATTTGATTATTTTTTCTCCCTAAAGTAGGGATTTATTTATTTTGCACAATAAAGGCTTTACAAACATAAAAACAAAAATAACTAACCTAAGATATCTTAATTAAATACCTACATAACTAAAACAGAAAAAAGACATATAAAAAGAACTCCAACACCACATATACAAAATCTGCCTATATGTTTCCAAGACGCTAGCCAGATTACCCATTTGGACTGCAAACTGCAAGTGCGATCCGCTGGTGAGATAGTACGCGCCAGTTCTTGGGTTCCCCGACCCGACCGAGAAGCGTCGACCTCGACCAACCAGGATAACTAGAACTAGGGCCGTAAAGTCTCAACAGCAAGCGCCGCAAATTCACAATCCTTTAAGTTAAAGCAGTACTAGGGACTTATTTGTTTTATAGACAAATATATATTTATGGGGAACACATAAATACTCCGAAATATTTTATTCCGAATTTGCTAATTCCAATTTTCAAAACTCCGATTTTCACAATTCCTAAGACATATAATTCCGATTACTTAAAAACACGAAATTTTATTTTCCGAATTTCAAAATATCTATTTTTTTAATATCCGATTTTTAAAACTCCGAAGAATGAAAGGCACGAAATGTTTTCGGCCCGAAGTACAGTATTCCGATTATCAATTTTCAGAAATGACATCGCTAATTCGGAAATATGACATGCGGCAAAATAAACTTCGTGGTTTTAATAATCGGAATCTTGATTTCGAATCTCGAATAATATCAATCAATTAAGATAAATTGACTAGCATACTTAGCTTAGGTTAGGTTAGGTTAGAATTGCGAAAAGGCGCGAAGAGCCATAACTGCGCAGAATAGGAGCTCCGAGAAGCGGAGCTCCGTCAACCTTGTGTCACAGTACAGTACAAGTACTGTTTTAGTACAACCTAACCTACATAATGATATTTGGAATTTTGAAAATCGGTATTTTTGTAATCGGAATTCGTATTTTGACATTTCGGATTATTATTGAGTCGGTTTATTAAAATTCATAATTTTTAAATTCGTAATTTTAAACATTAGGTATTTATGAGGAATCGGAATAGTCATATAAAGAGTTTTAAAACATTCCGAATTATAAAAATCGGTATTTTGAAGTTCGTGATTCCGACTTTCAGAATTTTGTTTTTCGTATTTATGCAGTGTACCCATATTTATGCAACATTACAGTATTTGCCTATTGCTTCCGTTGTAATTTTTCTCTATCTATCTGTTTTCTGTATCGCTTACTATTTCTGGTGTACAATAAACAGTCTTTGAATTGTATTGTTGTTGTATTTACAGAATGTCTCTAATCCAGATTATCGCAATAATGTTGGTGCATGATATATTGCAACGTAAATTTCCTGAAATATGCAATTTTATTATACGCTGGTATTACTATTGTGACAGTTAACCATAGACTAGATATTTCAGAAAAACCTCTTCACGAATTTTCAAAATAAATCAATATTTTGATTAGGATGCAACGTATGCAAAAACAAAATTTTCATTTATTTTTTCAAACATCGGCATCAATACAGAAGTCTCAGAAGCTCAGAACTTATAGAAAATCGATCGTCTGAATATTTAATTGTTCTATATATATTTTTTTTATTATCTGTGCAGTACATTGGTGTCATTTGGTGTGGTCTAGATATCTGTGGTCTAGCTCTAGAATATTTTTTGTCTATAGTTGCCAATTTTTGGAAGACGCTAACAAATCAATTTGCTGTTTTAGTTCTATGAAATTTCTAAATTTGTGAATCAATCATCGAATGTTAATAACTAAAAGTGCTAACATAAGATGTATTCTACAACATCTGAAGACTTGAGCCGGGAACATTTGGCTTTGCAAGTTACGAATTGTCTAAGTAGGTTATGTCACAAAAAGTTTTGTTTGATGAATTCAACCAAATTCAACTGTTTTTCATATCCATGACAACCGTATGACATTGGTTTATTATGTTTTAGAGAAAATTTTGGAGAACAATCAGAACGTCACAAAGTTACACAAGGAACTGGTGGAAATTAATCTTTCTATTACTGCTTATGTACAAGAGAGTAAAAGTCGCCTTGAAACTCAACGGTTGAATCTAGCGCACCAGGCGAAGAGTTCCCAGGAGGTTGTTGATATACTCTCTGAAAATTGTAAGTGTATAATGCATCTTCATAATGAAAGTATGAAACTAACTTACTGGAAACATTCTACTTAGAACTCTAACAGAAAACAGTAGTCTCATGCTGCTATGCTACAATTTATTATAATATAATGTAACTTGCATTTGCAGAATTCAAAACATGTCAAGATCTCCAGCATCACCACGCAAAAGAAGCAACCAATCTAGAACATATAATGTTAAAACTTATAAAGAAGACAATAATAATGCCAGTAACAAGTTTTCGGAGCGACAGCAAGCAAGAACTTTTATCCAATGGTACAAACGCATGATTGACCATGATAGACAGAACTTGGGTCTGTATTTATCTGATGATGCAATCTTTGAATGGTTTGGGAGGACTATCAAAACAAGGAAGAAAGTGACCTCATTTCTCAGATATGATATGCAGTGTTCCAGACACGATTTTACCACTATTGAAAGCATTCCTAAAATAAAATTGAGGCATGAAAGAAATAACAGGTTTGTATTTGTGTTTCAACTATAATTGCCTAATAAAATTTTCTTCTCACACAAATATGTTTATTTCAAATACATACCCTTTTAAATATATACCTTTATCAAATTAATATTTTCAAATACCTGAAAAATATGGTTTTTAAAATAACGGTTATTGAGTTGCCAGTTGTGAAATATATATATTTATATTTTTATAAAACCTGCTATTTATCTTGCAGAAAAGAGGATACAGTTCTAGCTAGTCCACTTCATTCACCAGAATTGATGAATTCCAAGCCATCCAAGAAAAGAGTTCTGAGATCAACCTGTAGTAGCCCAGAATGGGCTGAGGGTTGCCAGCCCGAAGAATCAAAGAGCTCTGAAAAGAAAATAAATACCAAACACATTGAATCTCAACTTGATGACCAGCATAACAATTTAAAAAGAGTTTATCCTGAAGATGAAATTAGTAGTAAAGGTGATGGAATGATTGAAAGGAGGCCAAAAAGAAAATGTGTTGTGGTCACACCACCAAACAAAGAGTTAGGCCAAGGAGACTGCATGCCTTCCACAAGTAGCAACAACACTGCATCCCATGAAGCATTAAATGCTCAGTTGCCAAAACTGGCTGTGGAATGTAATGGTTATATAGAATTCATGAGAACTAGAAACAATCGCAGCACGGATTCTATGAAGTGGGAAAGGAAATGTAAAGTTCAAATTAGCTACTCCGAAGATCCATTAAATGTTGGAGAGTACATAATTTGGAGTTTGCATTACATTGATGAGAGCAAATGTCGGAGGAATCTGTTGGCTGCTTTTGAGCAAGTGGCAAGGGAAGAGGAATCGAGAAAGATCAAATGATTTTGTTTTTAGGGCTTTGTTTTAGCTTTTTTTCCTTTATAGAAACTTATACATTATGTGCTGTATGTCAAAAATTTCATAAGAACTTTGTAAAGATGTTATGGCCGGTGTTTTTCAATTTGCAATGTGTAAGAAACATTATGATATAAGGGATAAATACATCCTCATTGTACAGAATAATAACATTTAATGCAGTCTAGAAAGTGAATTTTATTCACTTAAAAACACATTTAAATATGGTTTAACAAAATGTTTTATTTTAACAAAGTTATATTTTGTGTTGCTGTTCATCATAACAATTATATTCTATATTTTATCCGCTTACTCAAGAAGTAGAAATTAGTTTTAAATTTGACTGTAAATATGTTTAATAATGTTAGGTTATATTAAGGTACTTTGTATTTGAAATTATGACAATAATTAAGGGTTAAGAGCCAAAAAAAATCTTATTTCATAATTTGACACTTGCCCCGTTTGACCTAACATTTGCTTAGTATGTGATATGATAGTTCTATCTATGGATTTTCATTTGTTTTTATTTTACTTTACTACATGTTCCTGATTTATGTTTATTTACAATGTGACAACTAGGTCCATGAATTGTTGTATATTATTACATCTTCATTAATAATTCGGCCATACCCAGAATTTTCCTTCTTATTTGGATTGATGTGTTAGCTATAGTTTTTCCAAACTAATTCAATTGTTAAAAAATAAATGCAGGGCTACTACGAAGCTCGAAGTTCGCGTCGTGCGGTCCCTCTGACACTTATGCTATTCAATACGAGAGCGAGAGGGACGGTACGATACGAACTTCGAGTTTCGTAGTAGCCCTACTGCATCGTTTAGAATCCCAGCCAGCGCACCCGAAAAACATTCGTTTTTATAAAATTTTAGTGTGCACAAAGTTTCATGCGCTTTCGATAAATTCAGATTAATTCAAAGTTTCAGTGAAAGTAATATTTATGTGAAGATAACTATTTTTGTCATAGGTATGCCAAGCAACTTTTACAGCATGCATCCTGTATATTTTTGTGAATTATAAAGTTTATTCATACCTATATTTTTTACATAAATAGAATGGACTTCTCATTTTGTAAGTGATAGATTTAGTATTATACCTATTTACTATCACTAGCATTTGTATGCAATTTTCCATCTCACTCTTTTGTCTTAGGGTGAAAAAGAATAGGTGATAGAACTTTGTGACTGTATTTTTTGATGTAGCAAGGACTGTCTCCAGATATTCAGTGTTTTAAAGATCTCTTTTTTGCGGTGGAGTAAATTGATAGGAATCATTGATTACTTAATCAAATTCGATCAGAAAAAAACTTCAGAATTACGGCATCAGTACAGCGTAAGTGTTTTGTTTGTAACCTGCCTTGTGTACTACCTGCTTTGCATGAGTTGATTGTTGATTATGATTATATTGATTATACAGACTCTTAAAGAAATAACAATATTGATTTTGAAGTGTAATTCACAACACTTAATTTTTTGTTCACCGTTTTCTATTCTACAGTTATACCACCGATTTATTTCGTTTTATTCCATAGGAATAGTTTATTTAGGATATGTTTTAGTTTAGTTATTCGATAGTTTGAAAATGTTAGTAACAAGTGTATGTTTTAAATGACTTAAATATTTTTTTGACAAGTTTAGCCATATGTGATGGCAATCTAGTATCTAGAAATGTTAAACATACATATCCTATAGCATTATCGTGGAGATGCCAAAGGTACCTTTAGCATAATCCAAAACAGGCCTTATGTCAAACAGTAAAGGTTCAATTTGTGAATATTGCTTACTCTTACTCTTACAAGATTGTATACAAACTTATAATTCTCATGCAGATATTTGAAATATCTTTGTATAAAACATTATAATTTACGTCTTTACATTTTAAAAGTTGTAAATTTATTATTCAATAGTATGTTTATTAAAACTTCAACAAATGTGCGCTTTTTTGATTGACAAATGTATTGTTTACGTGTAATGAGATTCAATTATATCTTAACTATTTTTAAGTTGTTAGTCGTTACTTGGAGTAATGAAGGAATGGATTTTTGTTTCATTATGCTAAAATGTATAAGCACAATAAACTTTTTTCCATATTATATATTTTTTATTTTAACCACCGTGGCTTATAGAGCAGCGCCATCTATTATCTAGTTGGTACTACGATTATGGTTCATCTACTCGGTAAAAGATGGCTACACCAAACCAGAGCGTATTGTAGCCGGCTGAAAAACAGTAGCCAAAACCCCCATAAAATTAATTTCAAAAATCTTTCTCGTGAATTCCGGTATGGAACTCATATAATTATAAATAGTATCTAAATTAAAAATTACTAAAAAACATAAAGAAACTTTTGTTTGTGGCAGATTACCTTGGTCTTACGACGAAGATTTTACTGTATGCACTAGAGCATAAAGTCCTTTTATGTCGCCTAGATCCAGCATAAATACGAACTTTACGAGCATGAGACGTGAAAATAATATTTTTTTACTCAGAAAACTACCCCATTATAGCATACATACGGCATGGCATATGTATATACACATATACCGAAAAAAAAAACACATTTTTTGTGTAAATATACATATAATTAAGATTTTATCGAATGTAGGTATACAGTGACAATGACCAATTATAAGTATTACAACACAATGTTATCAAATTAAAGTCACATACTATAAATCACATAATTTGTCTCATCTTCATCACACATAATTTTATTATTTTTCCTAAACACATTCTTACAAGTAAAACACAACACTCAACAATCAAATAAAGGCAACAAAAAAATTGTTACATGTTAGGGACAGTTTGAAACCACAAAAATTTGGCACATTGTGTTAAAGACAAATCTTTTTCAAAATAAATGTTATATATGAATGCATGCAAGCATATGATTGCATGCCAAGGTTCCACATAGATCTTGCAATAATTTTTATTACTGTGTATTTTTACAATGCGGCAATCTTTAGTGGTTTTAGTACTTATTGAGATTGTAATCTATATAAATAAAAATGAATCGTAAAATGTGTTGCTAAGCGCAAAACTCGGGAACGGCTGGACCGATTTCGCTAATTCTTTTCTTGTTGCGTTTGTTATTATAAAAAGAAAATTTTAAGAAAGAAAAAAATACAACGGAGGCGAAGCCGCGGGCAACGGCTAGTTTTTAATAAACATTGGCTCAATTGAACCCAAACTTAATGAACATTTTCACGACTTTGATATCACAAGTTGGTATGATAAAAAAAAATGGTTTGTGAAATCAAAATCAATTCATTTCAAATTCAATTTTTTAAACAGAAAATGACTTCAGAAGAAAATTATTTACCTTAAGTTCAAGAAAATTAATCCTGAGAATAAAATTAATTTTATATACTTTGCTTTCTTGGCTTTGATTCTAGAACCCAGATTATGAATTGTAATTAAAAGCAAAAAAACAGGTTGGATTCTAAACTGAGTTCCATAGAATCTGGCATGACATGACATAGTTTAGGTATGTAAGAAAATATCTTAATTTTCTAAAACTTAAAGACGTAATTACATTTATTATCAATAAGTCATAAATTTATTTATTTATTAATAATATGTGATGTATGTCAAAGCAAAAGCTAGTCTGGTTGGAATGAGTCCATACATGTAAATGTAAGCAATTAATTACACACAGACACAATTAAAAGTAAACAAATATTGAGCAAGGAGAGTAGAGTAGGACAAAAAAATCAGATCTAAAACTACAATTTGTGGCACCATCATGGCTTATACTTAATTGAGGCAAAATATTGCGTTTTACTAACTTACTTGTAGACCAGGGCATATAAATGTACACATGAGTTTGTTCTTATCTTTCTGTGCTAGAGTGCATCTACTTGTGTTGAATTAATGGGTTTGTTGACTTACAAGCTATCAACACAAGGTTTATAATAGGGCTGCAACTAACAGGCATATGTCTAATGTCTAAACTTTATCTCGCTGCCTCACATGTTTGCGTCATGTTTGCGCATAAGAAAAATAGAATTGAAGCTTAAAACAATGATTCCTGAATAAAATGCCTGATTTAAAAATGAAAATCTATTTTGATATAAATAGATTAGTTCTAAATTAGAGTCAACAATTAATTTTAATATTTCTAAGTCCCATAGTTGTTTCCAAATTTAAATTTACATACATTTTGTGATGTGAACCTTGCTATCACTTTCATTTTAAATTGTATTTCTAAAAGAAAGTAATACAGTTGGTAGAAATATAACTAATAAAATCAAAGCTAAGGTATACCTTAAAAAGACTTCTAAAACACTAATTTGTTTTCTTATTGCAGCAACAGTATATTGTTTTAAATCAGTGAAATATTCTTTGTAGGAAAGTCTGGAAAAACCGTTGTAACAAACAAAATGACTTCCTCATAATAATTGCATGAGAAAGCTTGGCCTAAAGCTAGTAATATGTATGTATAACCATTTGCATTATCATTATGCATTGTATTTTGATTTTATAACATAATACTAAATACATGTTTTTGAGTCAGCCATTAATATTATGGCATAGAACATTAAATTTGGCTATCATTTCCATTCCTAAGGTGCAAATGGTGACATACAGTCAATCTTTAACTGATTATTTTTAGTCTTTTACATCTGTGGGTCAAAATCCTGACCATCATTTAAAGCATTTGTATCATCAATGTCTTCTTTAGCATCATTGTCAAGAATTGGCTCATTCAGTGGTTCGTGAGCATTTAATGCTGAGCTCAATTTGGGAGGTTGAGCTGCAGGTGTCACTTTTGATGATACTGCTATGTTCGGGGCACTTTTAGTCGTCAACACTGACTTTAATCTTTCCACTTCCTTCTCTAGTGTTTCAATTGTCTTCTGACGTTTAGCTAACTGAGTTGTTAAAGTTTCCTTCTCCAGTCTCAAAGTCTCTATGATGCCAGTTTTGCTAACTTGAAGACTTTCCAAAGAACGAAACTCTGCTTTGCACATTTCAACATTTACTAAAGAGCTGTTTAGTTTTATTTCAGTGGCAATCAGTTTTTGTTTATATGCGTCGATATCACTCGTCATTTTTGCTTTATGTTTGTCATAATCTTCCAACTTAGACACGTAACTTCCTTTTTGCTTTAGAAGTTGTAAAGTCTCTTGCATGCATGCTGTTTGTTGTTCTGAGCACTCCTGCAGTTGCACACTCATCTCTGCGACTTTGTTTCGTAATACTGTGAGCATACTTCCACTATTTAACAGTGAAAGGGCAAGTAAAATACAAAGCGCAAACATCAAGTACATGGGCCAGCGACGCATATTTTCTATACCCATATTATCTCTCCTATTCTAAATGAAGCTCCCAGTCACTTATATTCAATATTCACAACAAGACCAATTCGTTTGTTTTATTTTTACCAAAACAAAGCACCCGCAGCTTACCTGCAGCTGGCTCTGAAAATCTGACAGTCTGTCCACAGACTACTAAGAGATACTAATAGTCTGTCTGACATTCCTTCCTATAATACATTACAATACTCTTTGTCTCTGACTGACTAAACGATTTTTTTTTAAATTTATTAACTGACTGAACGATACCGATATCTCTGCCTACCCCTACGGGAAAGAGGTGTGATTATATGTATGTATGTATGTCTGTATTAACGATACGATGCAGTGTTAACTAACACCTTAGATATTATTTTTACACTAACACTACGCGAAATTACTTTTAATTATTTTTACCCCAAAATATTTTAAATAAAAACAGCAAATAAATGCGATTTATTAAGAAACTAATAGTTAAACTACTAAACCGTTTCGAATCATTCTTGGAATGCATCCATAATAGTTTTGGCTTTTATGTCATCTGCAGTATTTTTTTTTCTTGAAATTGTACATTTTATTCGAAAAATTTTACCCTAAAAATACCCTAAATTATTTTCTCCTCCAAAAAATAGCCTAAACGCGTAAAAATAACTTAAATTTAAGGTAAATTACGTGAAACAGTCCCCTTAGTATTTTGTTTTAAAATTACAATGTTGAACTTAAAAAAATGCTTAGCAGAGGGCCTACTCCAAGGTTCGAAAATCAAAGTTTGTATCGTACCATTCCTCTCGCTCTCGTGTTAAATAGGATAAATGTTAGAGGGATCGAACGACACGTAGTACTTTTTTTTTATTCGACTGGATGACAAACGAGAAAGTGGTCTCCTGACGGTAAGAGATCACCATCGCCCCTAAACATCTACAACACCAGGGGTATTGCAGATGCGTTGCCAACCTAGAGGCCTAAGATGGAATACCTCAAGTGCCAGTAATTTCCCCGGCTGCCTTACTCTCCACGCCAAAACACAACAGTGCAAACACTGCTGCTTCACGGTAGGATTAGCAAGCAAGATGGTGGTAGCAATTCGGGCGGACCTTGCACAAGGTCCTTCCACCTGCAGTAGCCCTGCAGACATCGTGAAGAGCTCAAAAAGTTCAGTCAAAAAGGCAAAAAGTAGTACGTCCATGGTCCATGCCAAACAAATGCCAAAAAAAAATTCGTCAAAAATCAGAGACAACATACGTTGTTTTTTAAATAAAGGCTGCTATAGAAGGGATAAATATTTACTCAAAATTATAGCTGGTATCACTAATTTTGATCACGTGACCCATTTATAATCACTCTAAAAACCCATAGACAATCCTTCATCGACTTCTTTGGTTTATAGCCACGAGGTTTTTAGCTATATTTCAATTTATTAGTGGAAATAATATAAATACGCTTCGTTTTCTTTGAACAAAATGCCACCAAATAATCCCTTACCGCCTAAAGAAAATGCGCTATTTAAAAGAATTTTGGTAAGTGTAATTGTAAACATATATTATGGTTTAGTGAAGCTTGTCATCCTCGGCGATTATATTGCATTATAAAATAATGCAAATCGTTTCGAAGACAATTGAATGGACTATGTAATGTTACTATTGAACGAAGTACCAATTTTAATTGATTTCTGTACAACAGATGTAATCTCATTAGTCATTATTTAATTCGATATCTTTTGACTGGCCTTGCATCTTCAGGAGCTTGTATCTAATAATACATATAGGTTAATAATTAATAAAACACATAATAATATTTTTACAGCGTTGTTACGAACACAAACAATATAAAAATGGCTTGAAATTTGCCAAGCAAATTCTGTCCAATCCAAAATTTGCGGAACATGGAGGTGAGTGCCCTTGCATCTATTAGATTAGACTACGAAGTATAACCAATCGTTTGAACTAATTAAATATAGAATTATTAGTTATGAATAGTAATTAATTTTAATGATGACCTAAATCACTCTTTCTAGGTTTTGACATGCTTCCAGAAATTAGTAATAATTTGCATTTTTTGAATTGTTTCTTCTGTTCCAAGTCCATTTCAGTGTTGCAGGTTTATAATTTACCTTTTTTCTAGAAACATTGGCAATGAAAGGCCTGACGCTAAACTGCCTGGGTCGGAAAGATGAGGCATATGAGTATGTTCGCCGAGGCCTCCGGAATGATCTCAAGTCTCCAGTTTGTTGGCATGTTTATGGCCTTCTGCAGCGGTCTGACAAGAAATACGATGAGGCCATCAAATGTTATCGGAATGCTCTCAAGTGGGAAAAGGAGAATATACAGATTCTCCGAGATCTCTCTCTCCTTCAGATCCAAATGAGAGATTTAGAAGGATACAAGGTATGATACCCTTATTTTATAAATTTATAATAATAAAAACAAAAATGTATACCTTATCACATTAAAAACAATATGTTGTGCTAAAAGCATGGGAATTGATATTCCTTTGTTTTCAAGAAGGTGCATAAAAACAATTGATCACAATATTAATTGTTATAAGAGTCTTATTGCTAAGTTCTGGTACTAATGGATTTTGAGGTGATAATTGGTTTTGATGAGAGGCTATTTGGCTACAGCTACAGCTGGAAATTGAAACCTGTTTGCTATAGACTATTAGATGACCTGTGTGTTATAGTACTTTTCGGTTAGCTTGGTGACATTTGCTTTTTTGCCATTCCATGCCATTAATGTTTCAGGCCAATATTTTATAAAAAATATACTTGAATCTTGAGACCAAAAAAAATATATATCTCCATGTAGCTTAAAATATTTCGTAATAATAAACACAAATCACTTAAACATATAATATTTAAACTAATAAGACAAATTTTAATCTCGTCAACTTGAATTGCATAAAACATAACTATTGTAATTGCGAGCTTGACTTTGCTTATCGACCTAATCGATTCCACAATCTTGTCAAATTGTTTGACTCGCATCAATTAGTATGAGAGCGAAGGTCCTTAAATGCTTTGTATTGAGTGTTTTGTATTGTTTGATGTTTTGAACTGTTACTTTGTTATTCAACCATCACACATTACATTACACACCCTTAGGAAATTAATCTAGAATCGCAATAAATCTATTCAAATTTACATTGTCACAACCCTTTAATTGCTTAATGACATGTGTCACCATACCCATCCTATCCGAAAAGTACTATACTTTGTCAGCCAACTGAATTCAATAACTGTTTATTTATTTTAAAGCGCCTAAAAATTTAATTATATTGTTAATAGCAAATTAATCTGATAGAATGAAACTTTAATACTCATAACAAAATGACATGGCTCTGTACATGTTTTTGATAAAAAGAAAAGAAGAAATGTTAAGAAGAATCTGGTTTTGTGGGTTAAAATCAAATCCCTTTTTTATTAGAGCTGTGTCATGGAATTATGTCAGTGATGTCAAATACCCTAGTTGTGAAACATTCCCTTAGGCCCCATAATGATTCTCCAGATAATGAAGTGGGTGGTAACTAGTATTTGCTGAAAGCATGGGAGTGCTTGATACATTAGTTTCACATCTTTCTATAATAGATAAACCAACATGTTCACTGCATGAATAATCCAAGAACAACTCTAGGTTGTCTTAAGACAGAATATATGAAATCAAATTGAAAGTGTGCTACTTAATGTCTTTAGGATACTCGGTATCAGCTGTTCATGCTACGTCCTACACAAAGAGCGTCATGGATTGGTTTTGCAATGAGCTACCATCTCCTTGGAGACTATGAGATGGCCAACAGTATCCTGGATGCCTTCCGGACCAATCAGATGAAAGGTCCATACGACTATGAGCATTCGGAGCTCCTTTTGTACCAAAACATGGTGCTGGCTGAGTCGGGGCAGTTTGACCGGGCGCTGTCGCATTTACACAAGTTTCAGACACAGATATTGGATAAGTTGTCAGTGAAAGAAACAAGCGGCGAATATTATTTGAAGTTAAAAAGGTGTGTTGAACTGCTTGTGTGACAAATATTTTATTTTTTGATTTGCTTTATAATCAGACAGAAAACTGACCTACTTCAGTTTCTGCAATATTAATAGTATAGATGAGCTTAGAAATCTTTGCAGAAAAATATTTTTGGATTAGCTTATTCAAGACAATAAGTCAACAACAACTCAGATTTAATGATGTAACAGAATGATGCAATATGATATAAAATACATCAATTTAAAATAACACTAATAGATTATGTTATGATGCATTTTTGTACTAACAATCTAATACGCTGTCGCTTCACAATTTAAAAAGAAAAGAGGGTTAAAATTTGTATAAAGAAAGTCTGATCAAAAGTGGTAACTTAACATTTTTTACCTCCCTTTACCCAAAACTGTACAGTTATGCATAGAGCTAAGGTGCAACGTTTAATTATTTAATTTGATCATGAACCTTTTGTGTAAAATCTTAACATTTACATCTTACATTTCTTTCATTTCTTTCTTACATTTGTTTGTTTGTTATTTGTGTGCATACAGAGGGAAAGACAGTTGGAAACAACATTTTATACAATGTTAAGATTAATCTTAATCATTCAATGTATTTGGAAATAAATTTACAGGTTTAAAGAAGCGGAAGCAGTGTATGAAGACTTATTGAGGAGGAACCCTGAAAATGTTATGTATTACCAGAAACTTATAGAAGCTAAACAACTAAGTGATCCTGACGAAAAAGTGGCCTTCTTTGAAGTATATAAGTAAGTTTTCAATGTTTTCAATTTATCTAAACCATAGCCATACACCAAAATTTTCCCATCAATAATCTATGCAATAGGCTGTGTCCTCAGTCAGTTAGGTTCTAAATATTTCGCACGTATTTTTTCTTTTGTCAAAAGCGAAAAATGATGAAGACCAGTTAAAGTTCCTGATGACATCACACCGTGCGACACTTTAACACGGCGGGCGTCACGAGCCTTCATTATCGAGCGTTTAATTTTTATATCTTTTGTTTGGTTGACAAAAGAAAAAAATGGTTTACTAATGTTTCGTTCGGCGAATAACATAAGGCAACCTGTTTAATATTTCTGAAACTGTAAATATTTCAGGATTTTAATAAAACTAACCTAACCTAACCTAAAGGGTTCTGCACGATGGCCCTGACATAAATCCTGAAATATTTACAGTTTTAGAGTTTGCGAAATGAAAATTTGCGAAATGAAACAGGTTGCCAAATTTTACGTTGCAAAAAGGCAGTACCAGTATTTTCTGCTAATTTAATTGAAGGACTAAACAATAATATACTTAGCGGCACAACATACAACTCACTATATACAAAATTTTACCTACTCTCCATACAAAATTTGGTCCACTCCCCATACAAAATTTGACCCACTCTCCATACAAACTTTGGCCCTCTCCATACAAAATTTTGCCCAATCCATACTAAATTTGGCCTACTCTCCATACAAAATTACCTATTACTGCATAGAATTGAAGGCCAGATTTTTTGCCCCTCAGTATATCGTTTTACCCTGGAAACTACTCAATGAGGGCTATCGCGTATGAATTCGCCACTAGAGGCGCTAGTGTAGCGTGAGGTCTCCGAAATGTCAAATCTCATAGTTTTTGGGTGAGCTACGCGGGTTTATTTATAATTAGAATAATTTTGTAAATATTTTGCAATATCTGAAATTAATTATGGCAAATATGCGTTCCGGGGCAATGAATGTCTGTGTTTTGAGACAGTTTTGTCTTTCGGAAACCTTTGTCCTCCCTTTTTTCCGAACAAAACGGGGACTTTGCAACACTGTGGCATGCTCGATATTTTTATGGTACGGTTTTAAGGTGTATTAAATATGATTTTAATCTAAACTTTGTTTTCACACCCGTAAAAACAGACTTTGAAAGCCATACTTAAAAACCTCACGCAACAGTGCGCCATCTAGTGAGACAAAAAACGATAGCCCTCATTGCACTTATCCAGAAAAACAAACGACAGGCGAATGTGATTGGATCTGTTCTCGTTGTCTTAAGCCGGCCATACGTTACGGTCCACCGCACAGGTTACCTGTGCAGGTTTGCCTGGAAGAAGAACGCAGGTACGCACACACGCACATGTTCACCGTACGGTGCGACCGGAGCAAAATCGATTTTCGAATTGGCTCCGGTCGACCTGCGCAGGTACACCTGCACAGGTAGACCTCTCCGCTATACCGTAACGTGTATGGCCACCATTACGACATGTTTGTCGGTTTCCAGGAAAGAGTATCCTAAAGCAATAGCACCACGCCGGCTGCAGCTGTCCGAGACGGGCGCTCCGGCGGCGTTTGCGCGACTCGTTGACGAGTACCTGCGGCACGGTTTGCATAAAGGCATCCCGCCACTTTTCGTGGACATTAGGTAACATTCTATTGCCTTTTTTGTTCATCTACTACAAAATTTAGCTGTTAGGGGGAATGGGCATTTATTAGGCAAGCATGCTCCATCTTAGTTTGCTTACCCATTAGGGCGTTATTTTGGACAAACGCGAGCCTATTTCTGTATAAAGAAACCTTAGTCATGCATGGTTCACTACAAATATTTGCTAGAAAATTGCTATACTTGAAACGTTTAGGTAATTAACTAAATGTAAACAAACTTCAAGTGCCATTTGGTACATTTAAGGATTTTTTTACTTAGTATCATTGTAATACAAACTAGAATAGTGTATTTCAATACAGAAATGTAAATGTTTAGATATTTTAATAGGGGATTTTCAATATTTAAGACACCAATTGACGTTGTTTTGTTTACATTTAGTTAAATACCTATCCATACCTAATATAGGCTCGTACTCGCAGACGCCGTTTATGTATAGATTTGCACAGTTGTGAAAAACGCTGCATTGCGTCTAATGTTACGCTCCGGCCACAACTACGGGTGGCCGTTTTCTTTGTTCGTTTTGTGTATTCCCAAGTACAGGTTGATTCACAAATGAATTGAATGAGTTAATGATGAAGTCAATGATACGGGTTGATTCTATAAGTGATAATTGTGTTTTAAACTATGTATACTACTCAAAAGAATATAAGGGCCACTTGAATTTCATTGGCAAAAAAGAAATCAAAAATATGTTTGCGTTTTTAATTGGATGAAAAGTACTTGTGTGTGTTATGATGTATTTAGTAAAACAATTTTTAGACAAGGAATGCTATAAAGAATTACATTTATTAGTATTATCGTGGCCCTTGTTTTCTTTTGAGCAGTATTTAAAAAAACTCTACATTTATGTAACCTTGTTTGCACATTGAAGTTAGTCAATAAGTTTTTGGTAAGAATTTGTTGACTCTGTTTGTATTGTCTTTCCACCTACATGTCCATACCAAATTTTAAGTCAATCTAAAAACTGGAAGCGGGTTGGGTGTGATTCAACTTTTACCAAGTTACATTATGAATTATGAACATTACAAGTTAAATAATAGCTTGTAAAATCTATGTTTCGGCTAGAAAGAGAATAAAATGTAACTGTTATTAATTTTCTCATTCCAGATCGTTATACACGGACAAAGTGAAAGCGGAAACGATAGAGAACCTAGTCCTCCAATATATAGAGAATTTATCCAAGTCGGGTACATTCAGTGCGGACCCAGGCGAAGTGAAACAGCCCGCCAGCGCGCTGCTATGGGCGTATTACTACGCCGCACAGCACTTCGATTATAAGAAGGACACCAACAGAGCTTTAAAGTATATTGACGCTGCGATAGAACACACGCCGACTCTGATAGAGCTGTTTATTGTTAAAGGGAGAATATTCAAGGTGAGAGCAATTGTTTTTGATTAATCTATTTATGATCGACTTGACTCTTTGGCGCTGCGTAGAGATGTAGCTTCACTGTGCATCCTCTATCGCATGTATAACCGGGAGTGCTCCGAGGAGTTATTCGGGTTGATCCCTGCCGCATCCTTTCGCCACCGACCTACGCGACAACACTTACATCCTCACCATTTAGATGGTTGGCGGTCCTCTACTGTGCGTTTTTCCAGAAATTTCCTGCCTCGCACAGCAAAACTCTGGAATGAACTATCGCCTGCGGTCCCCGGACCGATATGACCTTCAAATTTTCAAGAAAAGAGCGTATTCCTACCTTAAAGGCCGGCAATGCACTTGTGACTCTTCTGGTGTTGCAGGTGTCCGTGGGCGACGGTAATCGCTTACGATCTGGCGATCCGCCTGCTCGTTTGCCCCTATATCATAAAAAAAAATGAAGAAACTGATACACATCCCAAACCACCGGGAAGCATGGAGCTTGAAATTTGGCACAAGACTTTCTTTTATCATATAGGCAAACACGTTATAGCAGAAGTCTGAATAATCCCGACAGCTAGTCGATTCACGTCCCTCTCTCCCCCATATTTTTCTTTGGGATAACGACGATAATATAAGTACCTATTCAAATTTTATATTTTAATTTCAAGCACGCCGGCGACCCGATATCCGCGTACCAGTGGCTGGAAGAGGCGCAAGCTATGGACACTGCCGACCGCTATGTCAACAGCAAGTGCGCTCGCTACATGCTGCGCGCCGGACACGTGCAGCGTGCGGAAGAAATGTGTGCCAAGTTCACCAGAGAAGGTACTGTTAGTGCTACCTACTGCCCGGGTATACCGTAAGGTTGTAAGGCTACGTACGCACTATGTGGGTAACCGCACGTTCCGCGCCATCTCTTTGTCAAACGTTACATTGAGAACGCGCGGTTAACCGCATAGTGGGTACGTAGCCTAACAGAGTATTGAGCATTCGCCGTTTTTAAATTGGCTGACCCGGTCAACGAATAGCCCAAGTATAGAGCCAAATATTGCTTCGAAAATTCGCTACAATGCTCATTACAAATAAATGCCCAAGTTTATCAGCACCTATAGAGTTAGTACAGAGGCGTGTCAGTGACTGAAGCTAATAACACTGCCAATCACTAACAAGCTCCAAGCATGTGGGCGCACACTTGTGGGCGGGACACTTTAGAACCATGTGTATATTCATGTCAAAGACTCGCTGCAATCGACTTGACGAAATACTTACGTCTTTCTCTTCCGTGAGATTTCTTTAGAGCGGCTTAAAAAGACACTGATCACGGGTGACACTAGCACGAAAACGAGAAGACAAGTAACTTATCACGTTCTCGTTTCTCGAAGGTTCTCGGGTGATTTTTGTCGAATCTGTAAAGGTTATGGAAGAACATTTTTTTTTATTTACTCATAATTTGTTGCCCAGGAGTGCCTGCGACTGAGAACTTGAACGAGATGCAATGCATGTGGTTCCAAACGGAGGCGGCGACCGCTTACCAGCGCGCTCAACTCTGGGGCGAGGCCCTAAAGAAGGCGCACGAAGTTGACAGGGTGTGTATTTAACAAGCTTTCATTTATTACTGGTTTAGATCACAAATACATGGCCTCCTCGTCATAAGTAATCGCGCTCAATATCCCGTATAAGCCGTGGTGGCCTAGTGGTTTGACCTATCGCCTCTCAAGCAGAGTGTCGTGGGTTCGAACCCCGGCTCGCACCTCTGAGTTTTTCGAAATTCATGTGCGGAATTACATTTGAAATTTACCACGAGCTTTGCGGTGAAGGAAAAACATCATGAGGAAACCTACACAAACCTGCGAAGCGATTCAATGGTGCGTGCGAAGTTCCCAATCCGCACTGGGCCCGCGTGGGAACTATGGCCCAAGCCCTCTTGTTCTGAGAGGAGGCCTGTGCCCAGCAGTGGGACGTATATAGGCTGGGATGATGATATCCCGTATAAATTTTCGCGCACTTTCTACAATTCCACGGAAGCGTAAACTATGACATTGGGGCTTCCAATAAAACGTCTTATACTTTCTTTAAAGGCCGGCACCAGACCAATGACACCCTTTTTGTTGTGGTTGTTGGTACTTTTTTTGTGCGGGATATGCCATAGAGACTACCAGCAGTAGTACCAGTAGTCTACCAGTAGTCTCTAGGACATTTCCCGCTCATAAAAAGTTAGGGACTAATGTAGTCTCTAGGACGCGTGACGGGTTAAGGGCGGCGGTAACCATTCGCCATCAAATGATCCGCATGCTCGTTTGCCTCCCTCATAATAATAAAAAAAGCTGCCAGAGTAAAACGCTTGATCATCAGCATCACAGTGTGACTAATTTTCCTCCAACAACTAATAGGTAAAGTCGAGTTCATAAACGTGTGAACAAAAATTTGATAGAAGCGTTTCGGATATTTTTGATAACATTTTTGCTCAAAGTTTATGAACTCAACTGTACTACTGATATACATAGTGCCACGAGAGTTGAAGTGAATGAATACACACACAGCTACAAAAAGAACTGATTGCACAGAAGGAAAATGAATGAAATGAATGAGTAAATGTCAAAATCCTGACATGTTGTAGCTGTGTGCTCTATAATCATTCACTTCAACTCTCGTGCAAGTACCTATACTAACGCACTTCGATTGTTTCCAGCACTTCTCCGAAATCATGGAGGACCAGTTCGACTTTCATTCGTACTGTATGCGCAAGATGACGCTGCGGTCTTACGTCGGTCTCCTCCGGTTGGAGGATGTGTTACGAGCGCACCCGTTCTATTTCCGCTGCGCGCGCGCCGCTATCCAAGTGTACCTGCGGCTGGACGCCTGCCCGCTACAAGACGTGCCACAGACGCAGGAGCCCGACACAGGTGCGTGACGTCATTTACTTTCATCATCATTATAATATATCAGCTTTGGGACGTCCACTGTTGGAAATAGGAAATAGGCCTCCCCATCATTCCCCAATCCCTCATTTACTTTGCGCAAGATTATTGAACTATCCCGTGGGAACAATGCATCCGACCGAAGAGACAAAAGTATATCGAAATAGAAGCTCCGCCAAGTGGAGCTTGTACGGTTCGATACCATTTGTGTGCTTGCAACTGGCCCTTGCAAGATGTGCCATGGACAGAGGTGCGTGATGTCATTTACTAGTGACTAGCTGGTGATTGCAATTTCATAAAACGATGACACTAGCTAAAGTAATTTTTCTATATTTGGTAGATGATTTGCCTACCTATCTTCCCCTTAAGTTTGTCATACTACTTACGGGACGCCCTGTGTATGAAATATTGGTAAAGGTTGAAACACACAGAGAGCGATGGCGGGGCTCGAATATTACAACCGGCACCGCCTCCGCGCCGCGCCGCACCACTCCGCCTCCGGCGTCAGTGTGTTTCTAGCTTTAATGTAATATTACCCCCTTATAGGCATTTGACATCACCAATAAAAAAAAACACGATTCCCTAACAGGTTTTGCATATTTACTATGTAAGCAAGTTAGCCTGCATACAATACTGCTTACGAGCAAGTGTGATGAAAAAGCTATGACAGAGACAAGCTGTGGTAACCAAGTGGTTTGTCCTATGGTCTCTCAAACAGAGGGTTCGAGCCCGGTAGCACCCCTGAGTTTTTCGCAATTTATGTGCAAAAGTTTTATGGTGAAGGAAAACCTCGAGAGGAAATCTGCACACACCTGCAAAGAAATTGAACTGAAGTTCCCAATCAGCATTGTGTCCGTTTGGGAACTACGGCCCAAGTCCTCTAGTTCCGAGAGGAGGCCTGTGCCCTGCAATAGGATGTTTACAGGCCGAGCAGATGATGATTACTATGTAAACAGTACAGTTTACTGTACAGTGTGGAGTCACTTGCTACCTCACTAAATTGACTGTTTATTTCAAAGCTATTGAAAGTCTCATTTAATTTTGAAATGGTATCCCGGGCTAAAATTAAATGTTTTTTTATTGTATCTTGGATTTATTGTAAAATGGTGTCAAGTACCCTATTTCTCCTATTTCTTTAAACTGGAAAGCAAGTCCCGAACCCCCAGATGCATAAATAGTATCGAAATTAATCTATTCATTTATTTGTTCTTTGATACAAATTGCAAAAGCAAATGCTTAGGTTTTTCCTACACTTTCTGTGGTCTTTAAGAGTCCACCCACGCCAAACGGCGCGAGCGGTTTTGTACCTCACCCCCGCGACCCCTCTGAGATAGATCGCGTGCAACCGCGATTTGTTCGTAGGCGTTATCTGACAGCGACGCGTTTTCGCGCGCAGCGCGGCGAAATACGGTACCGCTAAAGTTTTTCAGAAATGTCAAAACGATCGTTTGTTATGGAGTTTGTATTGAATACGTCATAGACTGACTGCTATGACAAGGCTATGACGTTACAATTTCCCACGTTCAAACTGATTCAATTTTATGTACTTAGGTACTAAGGTAATTCGTTTTTATTAACTTGAAAATCGCCAAAATTACGAAAAATGTGAAAATTCGGTTATTATGAGTATTTTCAAAGCTGCATTCCAATACAATACAATGACTCTTTATTGTACTCCGGTCTGAGTGGAGAGCCTTGGGAGAGGCCTATTATGTCCAGCAGTGGACGTCTTTCGGGTGACACAATACTAAAGTTCACCTAACTTTTATTTTCTTAGGTACACTTTAATTTAACTATGGCCTATGAAATACACCTACATTTCTAAAAGTGTATTAGTAATTTCTCGCTAGAGAAATACCTATATCAAAATATTAAAAATTAAGCAAGATATATTTCTCAAAATGTAGACAAAACTGAAGATAACTTATAATACCTATACTCATTTAGGTAGGTATACACTAAAATATGGATCCATTTGCAGATAGGTATCGATTTTTTATTTGAAAACCAAAAACCTCATTTGCTTCGTACAGTCGGCTAAAACATTCAAAGGACATAACATTGCCTGGCAGGCAATTTTTTCAATCACAAGTGGACATTATATTGAGTAAAATTACCCACGTTTATAATTTTATAAAGCACTTACGTTTACAAACTTAAATTTTAATAATCACAAAATAAACATTGTACTTTGCTCTGATAACTGTTATTTTTATATGTTTTATGTACAATAGAGAGTTATAAACCCTTTATTGAACAAAAAATACTCATTCGTGACAATCGATTTTATAAGAAAATGGCCCTAAGGCAAAGTTGACGGTTTTTTGCCCAAAATTCAGAACCAACATAAAAAATACAACCGAATTGATAACCTCCTCCTTTTTTCTGAAGTCAGTTAAGCTCAGGCTTCTAATAGACTCTCGTTAATAATCCCCTTTTTACAGCCCTTAATGCACAATGTACTTTTGTGTCAATATTAGTTCCAATTCCAAATATTACCCGCTATGATCCTGTTACAACAAGGCCATAGTCGGTAGGAAAATACAAACTGAAATATAGATGCACAGAAAAACCAGAAAAAGAGACCAGCATCCTCAGCATGACAGAGGTGTCAACTTCTAGATTTTTTCTCGCCTGCTTGCCTAAATATCAAAATTTTCCAGGCGTTACTCCAAAAAGGGGACAGGGGGTCCTGTCAAAAATCAGCAATTTGTATTCAATCAGTGTTCTATCAATGTCGTATGTATACAAACACCTCTATATTATGTTTGAGTTTTCTAATAATTTTATCATATTTATGAGTTAAACGCTAATTAACCAATAACAAATTATAACAACAATAGTTTGTATATGACACTAAAAACACCGATTGAATACAGAACTAGGCCACGTATGTCCCTTATTTTTAATAGGAAGTACCACCTACAAAACTTTGATATTTCGGCAAGTAGTAGGTCAATGTATGGTTAATTGTTAGAAAAAAAGTTAGAGGTGTCACTACTTCAAAACCAAATAAAAGAAATGTCTTTTTATTTGGTCTTTTTTTTAAATTTATATGATTTTTGAGTGGCGATGTAAATCTATATAAAGAACAACTTTAAAATTTGAAACAAATCGCTTGATTACATACTGATAATAAATACATTGAATTGAATTCTAATTTGACATTTTAAATTTATTTATTTTTTATTCTCGCCGACTATTTATTATACTTAATAAGATTTATTTATTTTTGTATACATTTGACGATCCTTTTGTGAATTTCTTGTAATTAACTGACATGTGCTTATAATGTATTTTTTCAAAAGGTAATAAATAAATCTAATCTAATCTAATCTAATCATTAAAAAAACAAAAGTCAAGAACTGACACAAGTAGGATATTCATACTCAACATAAATATTCTTGGAGATACGAGTACTCGCAGAAAAAACTGTGCCCATTTGATAAAAGGGACGGCTTACTAGAAAAACCAAACTATAAACTGTTACCTAACGACTAAATGCAATCACTTTGTCTGAATTAATAAATTATTTACTATTTTAATTGTACTTTAGATTTATAAAACTGGAGTTCCAAGAGTGGAGAAATTACGTATAAAGAAAGAAAGAAGGATATTTTATTAACACTAATACAAAAAGCACAAAGTGCAGTATTTGAACCTGTAAGTGAGAACTTTTTCTACTATTATAACGCATGTGGGCAATGTTGTCTAAATAACTTTGCCCGTTATAAAATTCAATCAATAAGTTACTTTGCCCAACGATTAATAAAGTAAATATTTGTTTTATATACGTCATGTTATTTAGTGGGTGTCTCAAAATAATGTAGGTACTTACTGTACTAAAATAGTGCTTGTGTAGTGTAGATGTATCATCATCTGGTTCAGAGACCTCAGTGCGTTTTTTTACTGTAGAACATGTTAATCCAGGGTATTTATTACCTGTATGGCAAATTTCATGCAAATCCGTTCAGTAGTTTCTACGTGAAAGAGTAACAAACATCCATCCATCGCCATACTTAAAAAAAATGTTTAGATTTTTTTTTGTAGAGAATTTTATGTAGATTACTTATGTTTTAGAACATTTTTTGCTGTGGTTTACGAGTTATTTACGAAAAACTAAATGGGACTTTTACACAAACTCCTCCCCACCCGTTAGCTCTACCCCCACCCATCAGTACCTACTTTTAGTATGTGGTCTTAAACACCATCCCCTACAACTATGCCAAAATTGACTTATACGCGAGATTTCCCCGGAGAGGCAGTTTTTGGTCTTCGTTGGGTAGGCTATATACTCGTACCAGACACGTATTAAGTTTGAACACATGTCCTATATTCCTACTATGGTAGTTATCAGTTTATAAGTAATAGACAAAATATGGAGCCAATAAAACTATTTAGACTACTAACCAATTTTTCTGTACTTACCTAATTCTTGTAATAAACAACACACTTACTTTACAACTTCTGACATCTTCTGACATGTTGTCTGTCATTGTACGAGTATGAGGGCTTCTTGTTTTTTTTGTGCGTTATTTAATTTATTTTCCGGTGTTGACTATCCTAAAACACCTTAAATACCCAAAATACAGTGATAACGTAATTTAATAATAATTTCCTTACTCATAGATTGAGTGTTATGAAAGAAGTGTAAATGTAAAAGTTTTTTTTCGTAAATGAATTTTGTGGAGAAAAGCGACGCAGGTCAATCAGGCAGAGCACCTAAGCGCTCACTGTTTCTCTGCGTTGAAGTGACAGAGAAGCAATATGTCGTCGGCGTGGCGTAAGTCTTTGCTCATCAAAAATTTGGAAATAAAATAAATGCAAAGAAATTACGATTTAGATTTAAGAAATAACACGACAGATATTACTATTACGTTTTGTTTGTAAATCAGACTTAGTAATTTGATTATAGTGTCTTTATAAATAACGGAGTATTTTTGGTTTCTAAATCAAAGTAAGAGCTCACTTTGGCAATAAAATCTATCGAGCCAAATTAGTTTAATCGTGTTTTGAAAGCAACGACTAACTCAGGAATACGATCAAGATTATCGTAATATTTTTTTTATTGCCACGAAGTACACCAATTTTATACCACGTCTGTTTAAAAATAGCAGTGAGTGGGGTAGGTCGCCTCTTAACATAACACCATTATTTCATAAAAATAATTAAAAACAAAATTCTTTTAGAACTTGATATAAGGGTCAATCATGGTCAGTTGTATGTAAAATAACGTTCCTTTTAACTGTCTTCTTCCTCATCTATCACTAAACTTCTTTTGTGTTGGTTAGATAGGAACCTGGAGAATAAAACAACCAGATAAAAGTTTATATCGTTTTATTTTACTTTTTTTATATTCTTTGTTTTAAAAATACAGTACAAAATCACAATGATTCGTTATTATTAAAATGTTAAAAATAACAATCATTCATTACCATTATAACACAACAATGCTCATAACATTGTCAATTGTCACGCATATCATATCACAACATTCCTAACAGTCCGAGAATACTGACATAAATAAATAACTAGCACTATGCATGCACCACATTCTCTTAAGAAATAATTTAATAAATAACGTATCAAAAGAGCGTCCGATCCATCGCTTATTAACACTTAAACTCTTCTACAAAACTCGTTTTTTTTCTAAATATATGGCAATGCGGGCGCGCTCCCGCTAGTCTTTTCTTACACTACTTAGGACACTTAAACATCACATTTGCGCTTTATATTTACACGGTCGTCGCGAGCGACGGCGTTAACTGTTCAGACTAGAGCTTTGGTTTCACCGACCGTATCCCCCGCCTTGCGATCTGTACCGTTCCCGCGTCTGTGCCGCTTGTGGCGTCAGGAAATAAACGTGAGCGCCTTCGCCAGGCAGTCTGTAAGACACGAACGATCCCGGTCGGCCCTCACCCGCCGCGTTCACAGGCGATATCCACTCGGCATCGGGGTTGACCGGCGGCAGTGGCCGTCTATAGTTCACAGCAGTATCATCAGCCAGAGATGGTTGGTTCAGATCGTACTGCTCTCCATTGTATTGCGGTCTCTGAACTTGAGATTGCACCCTGTACTGCTGCGACCGGTAACCCGGATTAGGTATCGGAATGAATTCGCTGTCAGGGTTAATCGTAGGCCGCGGTAGGCGCTCGTTAACTAGTGTGTCATCAGCTAGTGACGGAGGTTTCTGTGGCTGCACTAACTCGGCGTTGTGGTGTCTTATTGGCTCACTATCGGGATTTATCGGCGGCCGTGGGTGTAGATTGTTGACAAGGGTATCTCTGTCTAACGACGGCGGGCTTGGACTCTGAGACTCGATGAGTTCGTATGCGTATTGTAAGTTGATGTTATTGTTTATCGGTGTTCTAACCGTCCCAATGGGCGGCGTCACAGCCAAACCGTTTACGTCGTGTGTACTATCTTCGATTTTCTTGCCGAAGATGTCGAAGGAGTTTTTAGTGATGTCGTCTAAATATCTTTCGTCCTGTTGGGTGTAGTACCCGTGGCTGATTGGGTTCGGGGTCACGCTCGGTACTCTATTCACGTGATGGACTGCGGGCTTGTCGTTTTGTATCGGAATTTGGTTTCGATTGTTCTTCGGTCGAACGTCCTTAATGATCGGACGGTCGTCGTAATCCTCGTCCCTTGTCTTCGTTTTAGGATAGTACCTTGTTGAAGTGGGAGTCTCAGTTGTTACTTGCACGTTCTCGATCAGGTACTGTTGGTGATAGTTCGGTGAAACGGATGGAGTGATAGCATTGAACTCGTTGTCCAGATTGAACGGCTTGCTATAGCTGACCATGGGACGGAATGGTTCAGGGTCCAATTTTGGAGCGCGGAAACTGAATTGCTCCTGTCTAGGTTTTGATTGATAACTAAACTGGTAAACAGGTACTTGCACTGGTCTTGAAGTGATCGCTTTCGGTTTGTTAGAGTATTGCCTGTGTTGTTTAGGCCTTTTCGTCGTAAACAAATCAATAGTCTGTTGAATGTCTGCTATTTGTTGATAGAACGCTTGAGGCCGTTGTTGGGGTTGCGGTTGCACGTAAAGAGGTTTTTGAATGCTGAAGTACTCTTGTGTTAGTGTTCGAGGACCTTGTTTCTGAGGCCATAGGAATAACGCATCAGCCTGATCTATGGCACCATAGGCTACGTCCACAGACGGATTGAAGCCTTGTTGGTTATTGATGTTTTGCTGGTATTGAGGAGCGGGCTGATTGACCGGAACAGTTTTGTAATAATTTCTCCCATCAAAGAATGAGGCTGGAGATGCCGATGTCTTTGGTTGTTCATCGTAAAAGTAGAACGACGCCAGTGCGTTATCATTCGGTTTACGGTTGTAAACCGGTTGCAACTTCGTAATGGGAACATTGTTGTTTTGCGTGTTTGAGTAGTATGCTCTTAATGGCACTGGTGTTGACGTAACCAAGTTATCGGTGACCACGTCTGGCGTTTTATCTGGCACATCGTATAATATGTAAGGCTTCTCAGTTGTGCTTGGCTGCTTAGTGTCGTACGTGGAATCAGGATAGTCATAAATAACAGATACCGACAAGGGCTTCGATGTAGCTTTCGTTCTGATTTTGTACACTGGTTTTTCTGTTTTTGGTCTCGGTTGAATTTCTTCTGCTAGATTTTGCACACGCACAGGAACTCTTTGCGGTATTTGTACAACGCGTTGTGGATACCTCGGCCTTGGTGTTGTCACTATTTCTACCGGTGGCGGAGTTGTGATTGTTGTAGGCACTTCTGTCGTGCTTGGGTATTCTGTGGTAGTTGTGGGTCGAGTTTTGTATTTATTACGATGCACTGACGGCGTTGGGCTAGGTCGTTTGACCGTGGCTTTAGGTCTCAAATAAGTCGAAGTAGTTGTAGGTCTCGTTGTCGATTTAACCGCTGCCGTGGTGGTTTTCTCCTCAAGAGGAGCAAAGAAGTCTGGCGGTGGAGGCAATATTATTCCAGGTACTAATGGTCCCGCCGGCACGCTGTTATTGTAGTCAGCGCGGTAAGAAAAATTGTAAGGCGGCGGATAGTAAATCGAAGGGTCGTCTTCGTCGTATAGGTCTGACTGGTTGCTCGGTGGAGGTAAAAACGCTGCGCCCGGTGGAAAGCCTTCTGGAAAAGAGCCGTTCATGGATGCGAGGAAAGGGAATGCTCCTTCGCTCGCATTCCCGGATAGGAATGGGAACGGAGGAATTGGCAACGGCGCTCCCCCGGCAGAAGTGTTTCCCGAATTGTCACCCGAGGGGTAGGGCGCTCCCGGCGCGAAGGGGAATGGCGGAGGATATAGAGGGCTTTCGCCTTCTCTCGAAGCGTAGGGAGGGAATTGGGGCGCAGGGACACTGCCGTTAGGAGTAAGGAAGACGAGCGGTCCGTCGTCGGAGAGTCGTACTGGAAAGGGCGGTGGCACTTTAGGTTTCTGCGGTAGCTTTACTTGCCTTCTGGGCGCCTCGTAATCGTCGATCGGTGGCCATGGCCTACGGCCTGTTTCTTTCGTTCTCTCCGGGAACGAACCTCCTTTTAATACTAAAAGATGGTCTTCGGCGAGCCAAATTTCATCCTTCTTAAGCCCTCCGAGGGTTTGAATATTATCCTTATCACTGGTTTCTGGATTTGGCTCGTAACTTACTATGCCAGGCCGTTTAGGCGTTTTGACAAAAATTTCTTTCTGGATGAGACCATATTTGCCTTCGGCCACCTGATCGGAGAGCGTCTTTTTGTCCTCATCAACCTCTTTGGGTTTCACGGTTTCCTTTCCTTCGCCAGCGCTGGACATGAGCATGCCGTCATCCCAGATACCTTGGTTCCATCCTACGGTGCCGCCCGACTGGTCCGGCACGATCACGCCCACGAACTTGCCGGTTTCGCTTTTGGCGTCGTACGCGATCGAGTTCTTAGTGTTCCCGTACTCTTTGTCGGGTTTAATTTTGATGTGTCCGCCGATGAGTCGCTTGATGGTGCGTTGCGACTCGGCAGTGTCGGCGTCGGGAGGTGGGCCGAGGCTGCGCTGGTCGCGCGCGAACGAGTCGGGCGGCAGCACGTAGGTCGGCACAAGGACGCTAGCGCGCGCCGTACACGCCCATGCCAGCGCCAGCATGAGCGCTATCGCCGCCCCTCTCACCATCTGAAAGTTTAGAAAACATCACCTTTTAGTTATACACGCTACACTATTACGTTTCACTACTCGGGCATTGATAATCTATGAATGAACTCATCTATGCAAGCGGATAGTTATTCAAATACGTCCCGTCGTTGTTCATAAGCGCGCGAAGTGAAAGGACACGCGGAGACAAAAGCGGCGGCCAGTGTTTCGGGCACTGCTGCGCCGCGTGCCGGCACTCGCCTTTTATCAAGTTTTACAGAGCGACCACCTCCGACCCGGCTGGCATTGAGAATCAAGCGTTTAATTGGAAATTGAATGGTCAGTAATGACTACGAGACAGGAAGGCCAGCCTTAATACTAAAAATCCGAGTGTCATGCTGTTTGGCTTTGACTCCATATTCTATTTTAGTTTTAATTAATCTCGGGCCTCATTGTTTCAGACCTACTTTACGAATCTCTAACCTCGGCTAGAGAAATGCTCATTAAGCCGCAATCGCTAACGACATGAAATCTACGCGAGTTTTGAAACAATGATCGGATAATTTTTCAATATCGGTCGGCACGAGCTTGTAATGCAATTTTATGGTTGTAGTCACGATGCGGCTTTAATATTAGTGCAGTACATTGTGCAGAATTGCGACTCTTGATGATTGCCGCGTGGGTTGACGTGTGACACGGGACCCGAATGTGCCGCGAAACACTTAAACGACATTATAGTTGCGAAACGCGTTTATGAGGTTAATTGCAGCGAAAGCGCTTGGAGGCTGTATTGAACTGTATAATAGAACTAGATCGAGAGCAGTTAGGGCAGGGCAGTGAAGGCAAAGTCGCCGGTGTCCGGTGGGCGTTCCCTGGGCGCCGTGAAAGGCACGGTCACCCGAGTTGGTCGACTTTGATAAACTAAGCACGAGCCAGCGCTTGATGCAGAAAGTGTACTGGCCCATTAAACTCTGAAATAGGGGGCCGTGGCGCGTGCGCCTGCCCGTTTACCCGGCCGCGCCTTGCAAAACCGCGCTATCGATGTTTTTAATTGGCTCGATTCTGCGCCAGATTGATGCAAATGATTACCCCAATAGGTTACCGTGGCCTTTCGACTATTTCGCTAGGTAGGTATTGTCGAATTTTTTTTATGATTGAGGGAAACAGAGCCAGGCTCATTAGACTCGTGAGTCACAGCAACCTTGATTTAGTTAATAATCGCATTGTCGACGCGGCGCTTGGGCAACACTTGCATAACGCCCACCGGCTGTTTGCTTTCCGAACCCGATAACTACCAGTTATACCTACCTATACATCAGTGCATTGAGCTTATTAAGATACATAATTTTGCAATATCATTGTGTGAGTCGAACTGTAAAGTTCAAAGCAAACACTCAATAGGTACTGACATTTGCCGACGCATCTTCGTTAAGTGCATCCTTTCGTTTACGATATCTTGTTAGCCTTCGTAACAATAATGTCGCGATTGTCAGGTGCTAGTGCCGTGCATTTTTATTTAATTAAAGGCGGGTACGTGGCTGTCGTAACGAGCCGACATGAGCGATGGAAACTAAGACAAGCGCACTCGGCCTTGCTACGGCAAGGTGCCCGATTTTTTTGCGGTCAGCACAAAACGTGAAGTGATTGAACAAACCAGCGGTTGGTTTAGGAGTGTCGCCGCTCGACATTGCAGGCCAGCCTTGCGGTCGCGGCCCGCCCTAACCGTCGATCAGAAGCACACAAAGCTATTGTTTTTCTTCGTAGTTTATTGCGATCTCAATTCAAACGTGGCTGAGCTTTCTTTACGTTCTCTTTTCACAGCGACAGCGTTGGGAAACACTCGGGTGATGCATTGTTGACGATTTGTATTCAGCGCTCGGATCGCCAACTTTCCACTGGCCTTTGTTTGTGCTCGCGTCCACAGAAACACCAGGATGTGTTCACTAGTTTCGTCACACGCATTTTACAAACGGACTTTGTGTGTTTAGCTGTACCGTAAGCACGAATTAACGTAATCACATCGGCAGAGACTGTGGCGCCGATACTGTAATTGCAGGTATTGATCTCCTTGAGTTTGCGGAACGACGGAAACCTGCGCGTACAGACGTTTATTTATTACAGCCTATGCTAAGCACCAGCTATTTGCAACCTGTGGCGATACAGCGCCGTGTCATTACTTTGATAACTTGTCTGTTAGGCACACAACACGCATAATGTTTGGTCCGGTCAGTCTGGACACGCGTTTTATTGTGCAACGCAACTCGAATTCGATCGTATCAATCGATATTATAAAATAAGAATGTTTGAACACGTGTGAGGCTGGTTTGTCGTGGCTTTCGAAACTGTAACAAATTGTTAACTATGGCATTGGTTGCCCCGAGCGGTACAATTATGCACTTTGTCCTTATACGGCTGTGCCAGTATGCGTAACGATGTGCATTATATAGTTATTGTCAATATTTTGCCACCTTGAATATTCGCCGTTGATTGTTTCGGGAATGTAAACATTGCTAAATTGTCTTTATATAATAGTTTAATTGTCTGCTAGCAATGCCACTTTAACCTTAACACGTTACATGACTTGACGTAATAAAAAGTTTCTGGTTCTAGCAGAAGCAACCGGATCAGTGGTTAGGTCAGGATGCGCACGCGTCGCGTCGTTAACGCGGACCTATTAGGCGGTTAGGGTTGGCCACTACGGAAAAGAAGAGCAAGAAATTAACGTGCACGATAAATAATACTAAATCGAACTTGTTTAATTCGATCATTAAGTACCTATCTATATTTAGGACATAGGTGTGTCTAAATTCAGTCAATTATTTTACAGTTTATAAATCTAATTCGATTTGTTTTTTTATATCCAGCCTGTACGGTTGAGTTTGAGCCTTACGTAACTGCAGATCGGCTTAGATTAAATTAGCAACTTGCTCAACATCAAAACGTTACTTCTGTGACTACGCATATGCAAACATTTCACAACCGCGCACGCTCTCATTTGCAATTTCCGCTAATCCCTACAAAAAGTTAGACTAATTGAAATAACTATGAACGTTATTTTGTAACATCGCTGCCAGCCCTAATGATCGCGCGTGCCGTCTTGACTGATCAATGGCCTCATTACCAATGGCTATTCTAAATCTTAGCAGTTTAACCCGGCCTCCTGCTAGGCCTTTGTTTATGGCATATTAATTTGGATCATTGTTACTGTTGCTAGTTAATTAACTTAAAACAAAAGTACTTATTCATTTTGTCATTGTTTTTTTGGAGTCTTTTTGTATTTTTTATTTCAACTCCAAATTTGATACTTTTACGGGTATCCCGTGAAAACCATGTCGTAAGTAGCGTAGTAGAGAAAAAAAAGCATCCTGAGATATGTCTGCATAGGAGAAATTTGTGTCTAAGACTCCTGTCCAGCGGTGGTGTAGAGGTTATAGCACGCAACACGGATTGCTGAGGACCCTTTTTCTGGTTTTTCTGTGCATCCATGTCTCAGTTTGTATTTTCGACATAGTATTCATTTTGTCAGGTTATTAAAAATCAAGGGGTCACGTTTTCCTTTCTTCCTTTATTCAAGGACGCTTTAAAGATATCAAGTAAAACGTTTGGTTAAGTGACAACAGCACGCAATTTATCAAATTTTCAAACCCGTGCATGGAGTCAATTGTCTTGCTACAATGTTAAAATGAAAAGCTGTTTAACAATTAAAACGTTTGACCTTAAAGTGTGATTGTGATTTATTTGACTGACACAAAATGTCGGCACTCTATAAAGGTTGAGTGAACACCTATATATTACCGATTACCGAGCCCTTGAATGCTAACATCGTGAATCTTCCCATATCTACAAATGTCGCCTTCAGATTTTATCTTAGTACACAATTTAGTTTTCTATTGTTCTATGTTGTACCTATGTGGTATGCAAATAGTGTCAGGGCTCGATATTGTCGCCGTGGTCAAGGTGAATGTAACCTGTTTGCTCCGACGCATCCAGCCGAGGCATGATCGTGTCAATTAACACAGATTTCTAGTACTATCTCAACGTGTCCATACTCTTCTATATAAAGAAATGTAGGATTGCATAATTCCAATTATTAATTGAATGGGCTGCATGGTTGTTTTCATTTTTCTGCGTCTTCCAGGTAAGGTAATCTTGCTAACACAAACATCGTGCATATTGTTTTACAGGTGTAGGACTTGCTACTTCTCTAGAAACTTTAGTTTGATTTGGAAGCATTTTGGAAGATTTTGCTTCTTGGTATCTCCTAGACAATGTTGTGTAGATACAATACAATACAATAACTCTTTATTGCTAACCAACACATAGCAAGCAGAACAGAACACACAGGTATATGCACAGAGACTTTCTGAGGTAAGCAATATGCGGCCTTATCGCTTCAGAGCTATCTCTTCCAGGCATCCTTTACAATGGAATGGATGGAGAAGTAAGGAATAAATTTTAGCAGGTGGTGAATTTACATTACATAAGAGCAATACATAACCATTTTGACGGCCGTGTTGCCTAGTAGTTAGAGAACCTGACTACAAATCTTGAGGTCCCTGGTTCGATTCCCGGCCGGGCAGAGATTTGTATGAATAATACGAATGTTTGTTCTTGGGTCTTTGATGTTTAATGTGTATTTAAGTATGTATTTATCTATATAGGTATGTTTATCCGTTGCCTACTATCCATAGTACAAGCTTTGCTTAGTTTGGGACTAGGTCAATTGGTGTCAAGTGTCCCATGATATTATTATTATTATTATTTATACAATACACATACACAACAAATCCAAATAAATAGGTAGATACAATAACAACATACTCATAAATAAACTAACAGTTATAACATTCACACGCAAGACGACAGACAGTGTTCCCTTAGCATAGACTTGAAGATAGGCAAAGACTTAATATGTACTGAATGGCGTATACTTAAATAGCAAAAAATATATAATTTTATACAAATTTATGTTCGCCTGTGGTGAATATATTCGCCACGCCTGGTTAAGGTCCCCCTCGCTCCGCCAACCTTGCATTTTAATTCACTTTAACGTGGGAACTCCTTTTATAATGTCTTCAACTTCGTTACTTCTGAATTAGATTATCTCGTTTAGAAATACGTTGCGGCAATGAAATTGTTTGTTCTGCGCAAATATACTTGTTTTGGAGCGTCAGAGACGACCAAGATCGATTTGTCGTGGGTGTTTATAGTTGCCTAATGCTCTGTTCCAAGCTATTTCTCCTTACTTACCATGCTGAACCGTTTCTGTTTTTATTTTAAAATGTACGCAATAAACAATTTATTTTCTGTAGCAATATGTCAACAATCTTTGTTATTTTATTTAATGGTATGAGGTCACCTTGTAAAATCGATCTAATTCTTTGGAATCGTGACTGGGTACGGTCGTGGTGCGCGCACGCGCCGGGGCCGTTTCGCAGTGAAATATTCCGAAGCATTTTTCTATGAGCTCTGTCATGTGGCCCATTGTTGGCGGATTTATGATTTATAATGCCTCTAAACTTCAAGGCAACTCGTTTACTGTATTGTGTAAGCATTTCTAAAAGTACAATAATGGATATCCATAAATTGATTTTTGGTCAGATCAGATCCAGCACGTTCCATCATCCGTCTATTTATTAAAATGCATGTGATGAATAGAATCTCACCCTTGAGTCTCAAAAAAAGAACAACCTTCACACTAATTAAGTTGGAAACTTCCGTATACTGTTAGCAGTTGTTCACGTCGTATAAACGGTCAAATATGTCACGCCGGGTCTATTATTTAGCGTATCACTATATCTTACGGATCTTGATAACGAAACGCTTGTAACAAAAACATGTTTTCATTCACCGGCCAATTAAACGAATTCGTTATAGATTCTTGTCCTGTTTAAAATACATAATCATTAGCGCATGATACGGTTACATTAGGATGACGCTTTCTTTTCCCAGTCGCAGCTTTCTTGTTTTATTGTTTCGTAATTCCGTAAAGTGGTCGCATCCAGATTTATTGTACGTAATCTTCCGTGTAATGCTCGGACGGTGCGCTCTCATGTCATACGTCCGTAATTGCTATTACCGCATCTTAAATTTTTACCTCTTTCTCATGTATTTTGATCGACGTCAAAGTTTACGTGCTTCGTTAACTCTTGAACTTCTTCACCGTTATCTCAAAAACTTCATCAAGTTTGTTCCTATTGCCTCGTTAACATGTTTCCTTATTGTTACAGGTAAGGATTTAGTACCATTGCTATCTATCATCTCGGTGAGTACCTGTATTATTAGTGGCCAACGAATCAGATCGAGAAAGATGTGCACTTACGTGTGATATACCATCACTGTGAGGTAAACATCAATTAGCTGATATATAGATAATGTTGGCTATTAGTTAGTTCTGTATTGTTTAATATGAGCCTCTTTCGCAACGCGTTTCAAAATTTTTCCGCCACTATGCTTACCTTTTGGTGTTTTTCGGAGCGTGGCGGATAATAGGCAACCTTAGATTGCGCCCGAGTCCTTCGCACGGTGCGCTGCTTGAAAAGCTGCATATTTTAGTACTGCATTTTGTAACTTTATTTTCGAGCAATTACGCTAACGGCGATTTGGATAGCTATCAGATTATCGTTTACGGTAATTATTCTCAAGGCGAACTTTTATTTCTGTTGCGCTGCAAACCTACGTGCTTAGGGACCGGAGGCATTATGGCTGACAACGTTATACTTATATTATAAGAATGTTCGTAATGAGTGATGGTTGCGGTTATTTTGTCTCGTTAGTTCGTTGATGACGAAGCGCGACTAACACAACTATTGTCTAACGGAAGCCTCTTGCTACATACGCGGTTACTAAAAATCATTGTTTTTTTATATTTGCTCTTTTGTTTCTTTCGGGTTTTTCCTGCCTCTGTGACTGCTGTAGTTTTTGTTGCACTCATTGAGCCGGATTTAAACATCTTTGCTGTCTGACGTCAAACTTTTAAATTTAATCTCAAGTGGTTACTTAAATTTGATGGTATGTTTACTAATTATCTAGGCTCATGTCAACATGATCGCGGATCGCTACGCTACGTCGGCACGCGCTTCACGTCTCGTTTAGTAATGCGTCTGTTACTAAAGCGCACGTATTGTCGAACTCCGTGTGAAATAGACCGAGGACGACGGTCTTGTCCATTCGGTCACATACGAAATTTGATTCTACACATGTAAAATATGATATGATTCGATATTTGACACTGCCAAATGTTCCATCTCTTTTGTAGATTCGATTGATATTTATCAGGTGCGATTATTGCTTACAGTTTTTCAATAATAACAAAGCGGTTACGGATTAGTCCTGATTCACCACTCTCATTTCAAATTCAAGGCAAATACTTACATATGGCAGATGACATTGCTGTTTCCAGCAAGATACAAGAAGGCTAACAAGCTATATGGAAAATGTATGTGTCATCGCTAGCACCTGATATAATACCATAACGGTCAGAAGGACTAAATTCCACCTTAACATCGGTTTTATGTGCGCTGAATCTAATATTAGTTGAAGCACTGTGCGTCTCTACATAAAAGTGAAATTCTCTTTTACTTTCTATGCATGTAAATGGTTTTATAGTCGGACAGAAGGCACTTCTGCCAGATCGTAATTTACGGTATAACACAAAACCGCGCTAATTATTTTTACACGATCTCAAATAACATGTTATTCTTGCTTTATCGAGACTTCTATCTTTGCAGATACCTTTTTTTAATGTATTTAACTGGTTTTTACTCACGGATATAATCAAAGCTAGTTTTTGTATCCGCATGTTTAATTGATATTTGTATTATTTTCACACGATTTACCTAAACGTTTGTTAGCGATAAGGATTTGCTATTGTTATTGTTTACTTCCTTACTGTTTTAAATGGCATTTATATTACCTTACATCGTAAACTATTATTACGTTTATTGGCTTCTTTTTACTGTTACGTCACTACGTGTCGGCTTTCGAAGGCTGTCGCTGCATTTATTTTAATACTGAACGCGATCGGAAGCGACCAATTTACTCTCTAATGTTGATAGCTACACGATCATTATTCATCTCCATATTCTCACATGCAAGAATCAAAAGTACTTTCTTTAATTAAAGAAGTCAGGTGCAATAAAACTTGATTACTTATAGTAATTTGAACCTGCTCCAAATTTGATCGCTAGTCTAATTACCGATTATGCATTGAAACTTTATTAATCGTCTTGATTAACGGACTTGTACGTGACATAACAGCTAACTGAATTAGGCTACGACTATTCATGTGTATCGAACTCAAATAGTCACGTAATTCGTATCGATACCTTGATGCAAATATATAATTAGCACTGCATACACGTAGAAGCGAAGTTTACCGTTACGAGAATTTTATACCTTGTTCGTTTACAGCTCTTGAATGTTTAATTTTTATACCTACCCAATGAAAAAACATTCTAGGTATAAATTGATTTCAAGGACCGTTAAGAAAATTATCCTCTTTAAAATTTTGCACTGAAGTTACATTCCATTGTGAATAAGAAAATGTGGCAGCCTTTTTGCCAAGTGTGGTGGTGCAATTGAATTAACCAAGACTCGTATGCTATTAGGGCATCTGCGTTTAGGAAATCTCATTATTTCTAATAGAGACGAGAGCCAGATTCGGCTATCACTTTGAATGAGTTGTTACGATACAGCTAGACGATGCAAGTATTAACGCACGCATATCCATTCATGAAGTCCTACGCTTGATTTGCGATAACGTATTTGAATTGTTTTCAAGCAGCATAACGTGTGTGTGGGTTACGATTTTGACATTGTAGGCGTTTTCAGGTCATGTATTATTGTTATACATTTGAGATACTGTTTAGTATGCGACTGTTTACATTGTCTTCAGATTATGAGAATATTTATAAAGAGTCCGTTTAGTCACGTTTTCAAACGAATAATACATAAATGCTATTGTAGGAAGCTTAGTCTAGATGCGATTCGCTGAAACAGACTTTTGTTTGCATTTTCCCACAGGTGTTTCTTTATCCGTGCACGTCATTGAGTTTTATGTCGAAGGCTGAGCTCTGTGAAACTTTAATATTTGTGTCGCGATACCGAGCCGCATTGTTTCTGGAGTTATTGTTGCCGCGCGACGCTGACGCCGGCGTCGTGAGATCTGGGTCGGGGCCCTACTGGAGGCATAATTGTCATCGAACCTCTGATAAAACCATACAAAAATCCATAAACAAATAAACATCAGCTTACGTTTATTTCAACGGTTGAGGCTGCAGCTTTATCAACACTTCTTCAAATCCACCCTTCAGTCGCACATCACACGGATGCTAAAAGTCACTTCACAGTTTGTTATGTTATCACTGATCAGTCACTGGCACATGTCGGGAACTGTCGCGGTGGTCAGTCGGTGCTAGAATGCTGGGTCCCGAGGGTCGCCGCGCGGTTAGTGGTGGGGTGCACGTGTGTTCGTCGGGTCTCGCGGCGCATGAGTGGCGGAGTGGTAGGGGGCGCCCGGTGTAAATACTCCGGCCGTAGCGCGTGCGCAGCCTACGCACACATTGTCATGCTCCACGCACACGTGCACCCGACATCTCGTGGTGACGTGAGCCGATGCCGCCGATTAAACATCTAATGACGGCTCTTTGATACCAAATTTATGGGGAGCCCTAATGTCCTCGTGTAGACGGATGTCGCGTAAGGTATTCTATTGTACACGCGCGATGATGTAAGCTGTTTATGTTATGTGTCCATTTTAGATAAATTGCATCCTGAGTGGGAAGGTGCGACTGTGAGTCATGATCAACCCTTTGATAATTTTCTCTGTGAACTATGACACATTATTGTAACAAATTGGCAATATAGAAGAGTAGATTATTTAGAGAAACCAAGCAAAACCCAACTTTTTACAGCGACGCGATGTCCTTTGGCAAATTATTCTTATTTAACACATTTAATTTGTTTCATTATTTTATTGATAACCAATTAGTGTTAACGATCGGCGTTTCGTGTTTATAACGCGTTGCGTAACGTCATGACGTGTCATCGACACCGCGTCCTCGGAAGGTCGCCTTCGGTCGGACCCCGGACGGAATCCCCAACGAATTTGCATAATGTTTACCACAATCGACTCCTAACGTTTTTTTTTTATCCTCCCGGATCTTGGTAGTGCATTCCAGAGAGGGTAATGCGTTTTTATTGCCAGTTCGAAGTGATCAGAGAATTTAACCAATCGAAGAGGGTCAGCAACGGTAGGCCCGTTTAGTTATTTTAATATATGACCGACAGTTCATATACGTTACATTTGTAAATGTGATCTTGTGTGTTGCGTACCTACTAAAGTAAATGTTTGATAATATCGTTGTTTGTATACATAACGACGTGATAGAGAAATGCAGAAGTATTGACATTTTGTACGCGATCACTGCCTTACCCTTTGTCGAAAGTGACAATTTTGTGCCAAGAAAAAGTGCTCATTTTGCCTCAATGTAATGCTCTTTTCTACCTCATTTACACTCTCGCCTGATGCTCGCAGCGCCCTCGCTTCGATAGCGTGAATAATAATAATAAATATCCTGGCCATCCTGGGACATTTGACACCAATTGACCTAGTCCCAAACTAAGCAAAGCTTGTACTATGGATACTAGGCAACGGATAAACATACTTATATAGATAAATACATACAAAATATAGATAATAAATGTATTGTATTATTCATACAAATATCTGCCCCGGCCGCGAAACGAACCCGGGACCTCAAGCTTCGTAGTCAGGTTCTCTAACCTATTACCTATTTATTATTTTTCTTGATCTCAAAGGTAACCTCTGAAAATTTTCAGCTTTCCATCTCGATTGAAGCCTCATCAAAACTTGGGTTTGGGTACGGTCAGTAGGTATGGATTTTTTGTAACATACCGTGATGCACTAAGGATTTGAAAATTATAAGCATCATAGCCAACGAATGTTTTTTAACTATCTGATGTACCTTATTGTCATTTGTCAGGTACCAGACTTATTGCCTGACTTATCCGGTGTCAAAGGTTAGTTTTAATGTACTTACATTATTTTATCTATTCCACCTATCATTCTTTTATATCTGTTAACCTATGATGTTCTTCGGAAAAAGAAAAAATAATATGCAGGTGAATCCATATACCTACTGCCTTCTTACATTAATATGACATCAATTGGACAAGTTTCTATAAATAAATAATAATAAATATTACGGGACAATTCACACCAATTGACCTAGTCCCAAAGTAAGCTTAGCAAAGCTTGTGTTATGGGTACTAAGCAACGGATAAATATAATTATATAGATAGATACATACTTAAATACATAGTAAACACCCAAGACCCGAGAACAAACATTCGTATTTTTCATACAAATATCTGCCCCGACACGGGAATCGAACCCGGGACCTCAAGCTTCGTATTCAGGTTCTCTAACCACTAGGCCATCTGGTCGTCTAAAACTTATAACACCCACAAAAATCATAACAATGTGCATAATCTGCATACAGAATTAAGTATTTCCTGTTGTTTCCTTAGCGACCTAGCGCTTTTGCTGACCTTTAGCCATCTATTCTTGAAAAAATAAATAAAATAGAAGACGTCCTTAAATGGCGCCACGAATGGGTTGTTTTCCGCGGTCGTTTGTTATATTTTTCTTCGAATTGAGTTTCGGTGGTCGTACGGTGTCGGCATTCCGCGACAGCGAGGCGCTTGCTCGGCGACCGTCTGACCGCACCATAACTTTACAATTTACCACTTTCAGTGTCTGTGCTCCTTTTTCTTCTCACGCATCCACTAAAATAACCAAAGAACGCACATTGCAAGGCGAAACGAACTTTTATTAATCACCAACATCGGAATTTACAAAACATACGTGCACGAGTTCTTTATGTTTTACTCGTTTGTTCTGAATGCGGACAAGATGACGTACTTATTTTTCCAGATATTCGATGCGATGTCAATTGAATTGAATAGCATCGGTGTTGTCTTGAATCATGACCTTATCGAAAAAATATTTTATTTGCACAAGTATGACGGGTAAACGTTTGTTTGTTTTAGCCAGTTGCAGAGATGTTTGATTTGGTTAGACCTAAAAAACCATCTCTTTTATCAGACGAACTTTTATATCTTGACTCTTGAGCTATACAGATGATTCGGTAAATCTGATCGGGATCAACTTAAACTACTCTGTAAAACAAGTGTGTTACCACTGGTACGTCTTCAAAATCGTCTTGTTTTTAATTGTTGTACCTAAAAGTTTATGAAAAGTTACGGTTGTATGGTATGTATCTATAAATATCAATTGGAGGTGAGACCTCAATATCCGGCGAGGCGCCGGCGCTCTCAGTCTGTCCACTTAAATTATGTAATCGAATATTCATGGCTTTTTGGTGCATTGCTTTATCGTCGACATTATCTTCCGCACGTGGATAATTGGTGAGATATTATCGGTAAATAGAATCGATTTCACGTTTGTCTCACTTATTTTTTATTGTTAGTCATCGATGCAGTTTTGTTTTTTTCTTTAGTATCTATGCCTTCGATTGTTTCCGGTGCTTCCGCTGTTAAGTAATCTAACTTAGTTATTCGATTGTTACGTATGGTCAGATACTTTTTTATATTAAACATGACAAGGAAGGAAAGCGAGCACTTGGGTCATCTGATGTTTAGTAATCACCACCGCCCATAGACTTGTGGCACATCAGAAAAAAAGAAACAGATTTTAACATTCCTTGTGCACTATGGATAACTTATCAATATTCAATCTTAATTGTTTATAATCATTTACATTCGCGTCAACTATTATATATTCCGTGACGCCAGCTCATTTACAAGGATGCTCTATTAATTTTAAAACGGATTCGTTGTTTTTTTCTTATCTGGCAAATAAGTTTTTGCCCACACGAGGTGTGTTGAATTCTTTAAATTCCGATATTTTGACGCAAAACTGAGAAACTGGTCCGATAAATAACTAAATAGGTGACAAGTCGCAATAGGTTAAATATTAAAATATCACAGAAATATCACCTTTATTCTATTTGTGGGAACTTGCTATCATTATCTAGATCCGTTTATAGTATTGGTCTAGGAGACGCGTTAGATTTCGCACAATTTGTGTTTGATGCGAAATTATTATTCAAAGAATAAAATGTTCTGTCGTATATTTAAAACTTCATTGAAACTGGGCTCATCTAATTTTATGCCTCCATTCAAGCGAATACTGCGTCATATTGCTACGAATAGCTTTCCTTCACCTGTTTATATCATCTTAAATAACATTTTATGTCGTCTCTCAGAAAATCGTCTCTTTTGTATACAGTGGCATTATTTATTGGCGTGAGTGCTGTATTGTATTGCTTTAGATTTCTTGGTATTATTAACAACGCTTTGCCAAAACACTTATGACTCAATCCTGTAATTCTAGTATCCCAGTATTAATGAGTTTTATTTTTGGTTCTGCCTCAGCTCTCTGGCTACCATATTAATCCTTAACGTCGTCATTGTTATTACGTACTTCGACGTCGACGTTGACGATGATCCGAGTAGGGTGTGGGTGATTGCTGGTTATTTATCATAGCTTTACTGGGTACTTGAGGTTTTCACAAAGTTTTACTTTAGTTATTGAGTCATTAATTACAATATATATATAAAACATTGTCAACTGAACGATTCATAGCGATAATTTCGTAGCTTATAAATAAATATCATTATGGGACATTTGACACCAATTGACCTAGTCCCAAACTAAGCAAAGCTTGTACTATGGATACTAGGCAACGGATAAACATATTTATATAGATAAATACATACTTAAATACATATTAAACATCCAAGACCCGAGAACAAACATTCGTGTTATTTACACAAATATCTGCCCCGGCCGGGATTCGAACCCAGGACCTCAAACTTCGTAGTCTGGTTCTCTAACCACTTAGCCATCCGGTCGTCAATAAATTGTTTTATGTTTACGCTAATGTATGATTATAAGTACATTGTACCTAAATATAAGTTTTCTGTAGGTTTCAATCTAATTCTGCGATTTCGAACATGAAACTACCGTGAGACTCACTCATATTACGCAGTGTGCGCGCAGTGTGTGTCTCTCTCTCTGTGTGTGTGTGTGTGTGTGTGTGTGTGTGTGTGTGTGTGGTGCAGTGCAGGTTGCAGCAGCCGCTGAGTCGCGTTGCTCCTAAGAAGGAGGGCTACGGATTAGCCTGAACCATGTTGAGCTAAACTCGATTTAAGGCGTGAGTTATCCGGGACAATATAGTTTAATTCTGCGATGTCTATTTTGCTTCAATTGAGTCTCGAAATTGTTAAATAAAGATATACAGGTAAGCTCAACCGATGCTGTCATATGTCCATTGATAGGAGCACTAACGCTACCTTCATATACCTACACGAGACCCACATTGAGTTGAATGCAGTCAGTTTTCGTTAAGAAGGGTTTCCTCCAAAGTTCCATATTGCACATATTTGTTAATGTTTTTTTTTGTGTAGAACTCAAATAGTGCTCGCACTGCGTAGCAAAGCTTTATTTCACTTTTGTTTAAAGTATAGTGCAGCACCTTTGTACACAAATATGCGACCTGAAAAGTATTCGGCCTCTACTATACAGTTAACCACCAATTTGATTCCTATGAATCACCTTGATTGACATCATTATTATTAATTATTTGGGCCTTTTAAAAAAAAAAGTAAAAATATAGTTTTTCCTACTCAGAATCAAGAGCACAATCGATTCCGATCGTTTAACGAAATGTGCCCATTTTTTTATACAAAAATTTATTTATAAATCAGTTTTGTCACATTCTGAGTGTATGAAAAAAACGTCGCAAAACTGTCATTTTATTTGGGACATTTTTTTAAACTATCGGAATCGATTGTGTTCTTGATTCTGAGCAGGACAATCCATATTTTTTTCCAAAATATTAAACTTTTTTTTTTGAAAACGCCCATTTAAGTCATTCGAAAAACTTTGCTATAGACAAATAAAATGATTTGCTATGTATGGTAAAGCTCCACGGTGGCCCAGGAATCAAATAGGTTGAATGTATACGTGTTACCAGACATTCGTCTCCTTGAATATGAGGCTAATGACAGTCCCTTTCCACTTTATTTTGTGAATAAACTATTAACAAATGCATTTATCTTGTTACAGGTCAGTGAAGGATTCCTTATCTGAATGAATCTCGGCTGAGGTACGTCAATAATCTCACGTTTAATTGAATAATTGATTCCTCATCCTAGAACCCAATTAAGGCTCCGTGTTCGCTCTATGATACATTGAATTCTATTGTTAGGTGCTTTTTAACATTTTCTCATGCAGTTTTGCAATTCTGGACCTCGCTCTGATTTTCGCCAGTCTTTAGCGCGCTTGTTAGCACCCTTGCTCGCGGGCTTGGGCCTTACTTAACATGCTCTGTGATGAGTAACTTTTTAATTAAAATTGTGAAATGAGACGTTATATATATTTTTTTCTGTTGAAGTAGAAGTTTGGAAGATTGGCTCAAGGTTAGGTCGATGTGCTAAAAGTAAAAAATATATATAGTGCAAATGGAATTAATGGCCCCAGATATTTGGAAAAAATATTATTTTATGGGGTTTATATTTCGTTTGATTTACTCTTGCATTGGCAAACGAATTGAAGTTCATTTATAAAACTTCATTGAAGTGGCTGAGAATAGGTTTTTCGTAATTTTTCAGGCATTTATTAAACCCCTCTCTGTGTCACACATAAATCTACACGAATTAATAATGATGTAAACAATCGTGAAGACAAAAAAAATACAACAAATTAGGCTAGCAAAAAAAAATTTTTGTAGGTACATTCGTGTAAAATCTGGTCCGTTTAAAGGTTTAAAGTGATACTTCACCCTCATTATGCAATTACAATTAACGTACCGCTAACATACCCTTTTGGATGAGGTATGCCTTTAAAAAGGACCCGTTATTTTAAGCTCGACAAAATTATTCTTTTGGTATGTCAACTTTGATTGCTCGAACCAGATTCGCTTCTTTTGGTTTATTGCAACAGTCAGCCGATGTTAATTCATTATTACGGTTTTCATATGACCTTTTTAAATCAGAGTAAAGTCATAAATATTGTGATGTGTGCTACATATTATTTAAAGGGTTACCGTATGAACAAAGGCAAACATTATACATCACATGCCTAAGTAAACTAGAACCCTAATAAAAACACTGTTCATAGGCTGCTGTATTGTACCTACAAGCGCGATGTTTTTTAAAAATCCTAATGCTCGTAAACCAGCATGCAATTAACATTTTTGTTTTTGTCAATACCGCACCTACGTCTTACATTAATATACAGTAAAAACCACAATTGAGTTAAGATTCGATATGTTTTTTATTGCCCATAAATGAAAAACTGTTTTAGTGGAACTAATGAGCTGTTGACAAAGATGTTGTTTACTGGGGGTTGTTCAGACCTTCGGAAGATTTTATTAATAAACAAAAATAATAAACACAACTACACTTAAAATATGTAATTGATGGGAATGAAGAATTTCTAATTTCTGAGCCACGTCACTTCTCCCTTTGTCTATGGTTTTAATTTCTTAATTTCTTCTTTTTTTTTTTTAATTTTTTTTTTTCTCCGTCTGACTAGGGCAAAGGAACTGGCTCATGCATACATGTTTATTTAACGTTTGGGCTCCACAGAAAACCAGCGTTACTGCACATAATGTGCGGCAACACATGCTGAGTGGAGACCCTTTTTGGTATCCTGCTGTGTCACCTAGTAACATAGTTTTAGTGCTAGTTCTAGTCTTAGTTTTAGGTGGTACATTTTTGGAGCCAAAATAAACTTTTCTTTCTTTCTTTCTTTCTTTCTTTCTTTAATAAATAACGTTCATCGCACTGAAAATATACCTAATACAATTATTAAAATTTAACTCTTGTTAGAGTCCCGTCCCGATCCCGTGAGAATATCGAGATAAAAGGAGCCTTGTTATTCCAGAAGACCATATACCAGTATATCCATTCAACAGATTTAGCGTGACTCCTTCACGCAAATAACAAACACGCACGCACGCACACTCACAAACTTTTGCATTTATAGTATATTACTAGTGTTTACCCGCGGCTTTCGCACACGTAAATCATTAGATCCAGCAGCTGAATTAAAATCTCGGGATTTTAAAAATTCCCGTGGGAATTCCCGAAAATTAACTCGTGGTTGTCATTGACGTTACATTAAAAACAATCATGTCATATTTCATGAATGTTTCGAGATTTTATCCCTATCCCGTGGGAATATCGGGATAAAAAGTAGCCTATATTTTATTCCAGATGTCCAGCTATCTAGCTATATAAGAAACATACTAACTCATTCACTCACTCACAAACTTTCGCATTTATAATATATATTAGTAGGATTTAGAATTACTATGATCACAATAAAATTGTTATATAAAGCAAAAACTCGAAAATACCCCAGAATTTCTCACCTATCATTGCCATTGCTTATTCATAACGGCTTGTAAAACACCAAGGTCGTCGCACTGTAGAGATTGCGGATTTCGCTCGACCCGCTTCGGCTCCGAACTATGTAAAGCGGTATGAAAAAAAAGCCTGTAAACTGGCGGGATTTACGCGGGGCACCCCAGATAGAATACCAAGAGGTTCATCCATCGCGGTCGTTAGTATTATGCATATTTAGTATAAAGTATCCGTCCATTGCCTTAGTTCTTGGTATTATCGAGACGAGACTGAGTGAGAGAGAGAGAGAGAGAGAGAGGGAAACATTTATTTACACATATTCGATACACATAAAAATACATTAGATGGAGAGAAAATAATAATAATAATAACATCGAATAGTAGGTATAAAGTGGACCCCACTCAGCATACTGTTACGGCAAGCCATGGAGTGGTCATTTGAAAACAGAAAAATCACAAGCACACGGATTAGATAAAAAAAAATGCGTAGTCTTTTTTAGTTTCTGTATTGAAATTACAGGATTTTGCAATAAAAACCGTAGAATTTCCCTAGGATTTGACATTGCACATTCAATTAAATGTTGGGACGCGTCAAAGATTATGGACTTTCTCTAATGTAACGGTTGGAATTTCCTGATTTTATCCTGATCCCGTGGGAATATCGGGATAAAAAGTAGCCTATATGCTATTCCATATATATATCTAATGCTATTCTTTATCAAGGAAATTACTAGGCTTAATTTTAAGATAATAATTCTGTATGTGTGTGGTTTACATGTGGGGGTCACAATAATAAATAAACTTACCAACAAAAAGTTGGAAAACCCCCGACTTTGTCACTTCAAAGTTCAATATCTCAAAAACGGCTGAACTGATTTTGATGAAACATGCTAAGAACCATCGCTAGAAAACCTGATTTCAAATAATAATAAAAAATCCGCATTCAAATCGGTCCACCCGCTTAAAAGCTACGGTGCCACAGACAGACAGACAGACACACATAGCAGTCAAACTTATAACACCCCTCTTTTTGCATCGGGCGTAAAAAAAAAACAAGTATTAAAATATTACATCGTTATTTGTCTGGTTCTTTTTATACTCTTATTAAGATTTCGTCCGAAAGGCGTGCATATTAGCGTGCTTAGCAGTTCAATTATTTTTTTTCTCTTCACAAAATCTCTAAACATTGAGAGAGTGTATTCAAGCATACAAAGTACGTAGGTTGCTTTAAACAAAAATTGTAACTAACTGTGTTAACCTATAAAGCAGTTGTAAACGTATATCGATTAAAGACCCTTTCGACGCATAACACCACAAACGCAAAATACCGACTTAACGCAAAAAACCACTTTAGCATCATACCATTTGCGCAAAATACCCACTACGCATAACGCCAACATGAAATTAAGCAAAATACCATTCACGCTAAATACCATATACGCGAAATACAAACTGTCACATTACGAGAAATACCAACCTACCATAACGCTCACCTGATCGATGATGATTGAGTCAATGTTGGTGAAATGAATAGATATGGTGCAATGTGCAACATATTTACTATGTATTTTCCAATATATTAAAAGACTTATTGAGGAAAGAATGAAACCGCAAAATTTATTAGCTCAAGGACTTGTTTCATTAAGTTAACTATGTCTTGAGCATGTTCTTGATTGAAATCATGGAAATGTGCTAGTTATCCACCAACTCCTTCCAAGCATTATTTTCCAAGTGTCCTTGACACAAGACTCTATTAAGGAATATAAAAGTTAAATTCACACATCACTTTTGCTCTTCTCGTATTTGGTACCTGCACCAATGTATCCCGACATGCAAGCAGCAGCAGCAGCTTTCTGCTGCTCTAGTCAGCGTAGGCTTATTCATGCTATTTCTTAAATCGATATTACTATATTATTATATTCTAGGTACTTAGAAAAATAAAACCTCTTTACATAAACACCAGCTGTTGTTTGTTAACAAACACAAACTCATACTCACAACATTTATTGACAACAAAAACACACTACATCACAACAAAAACACAGTAAAAACATAAATAGGAGAAGAGAGAAAAATTAAGAGACACTGTGCTGTAGTGTGATGCCAAATGGACTTAGCTCAGCATGTGCCGTAGCCCTGTAACCAGAGCTGCAGCGCTGGTTTTCAGCTGAACCCCGATGAGTGTGCACCCACGTAACTGAACGCGTAATTATTGCGGGAAAAGAATATGAATGTGGGTTATATACCACTTCGATTGCAAACATTTTACAAGTCCCAGTTAGTGTTTTACATTTGTGGTATTTTGCGTAATTAGTAAATTTGCAAAACACCACAAAACGTCAGGTTGGTGTTTTGAGTTTGTGGTGTTATGCGTCTAAAGGTTCAAGACTGACCTAACGCATTAGTCATCTCAAAAAAATACTGAATATTAGATCGATCATGTGAATTACCGGTAAACTTTTCAATTTACATGGAAACTCAATTTTTCCTGGCTTATAATAATATTTATTTAGATTCATCATCTGTCAATGTAGATAGGTGGTTTTTGTGTAAATTGGCTTTGCAAACATTTCCTCGTTAGTTCGCTAGGCGTAAAGATAGAATAGAATTCGATTATCTCTAAATTATTTTTATAGTTTCCCGGAACCAAAAACCCCAAAATTTGGTTTTTCTTGTTTTGGTGATCAGATAATAATGACAACTCCTGCGCACCGGCTACCGGTGTTATCCGGTATAAATTTAGTCTAAAAAAAAAACTTTAAACCAAAGACGTTTAATTCTTATCTGACCGTCGTAATTTGAAACCACACACGATCTTGACGCTGTATCAAATGTTGGATCATGCATTGTTTTGTTTATAATGAAAATGAGCCCCAAGACACCATGCAAGTAATAAACTACAAAATAAAGTTATTAAATTGGTACCTAGTTAAATTAGATTCTGTGACATAAGTCCATAGGTTGTTATAATGGAAATTTTAGTTTTTAGTTAGTCTTAAATCTTTATAAAGACTAGCTAAAACAAGACACAGGAATAACGCGCTTTAATCATACTCGCAAGATTCGGTAATATACTATCAATTTTACTTTATATTAAGTAAAAACCGGCCAAGAGCGTGTCGGACACGCCCAGGATAGGGTTCCGTAACCATTACGAAAAAATCAAGTATAATCTCGTATTGTGTACGAAATGTGTACAGTCACGTCTAAAAGTATGTATACACAAAAAAAAATTAAAAATATGTAGCCACACATTTTCATCATAAATATGTATCTATTACTGACACCAAAAAATTGTATTCATTAAACTGTTTCAGTATTATGTAATCACAAAATGCTTCAGAAAGTTGCATACTTAAATAAATTCCATTTAAATGTATCCACCTCGTAGGCAAAAATAAGTATACATGAATGGGTTCCATATACATATAACCACACCAATTTGGCAAATATTTGTATACGCCGTTTGATTCATAAATATGTATCCAGACTGCAACAACAAACCTTGTCTGACTGGCATAGAATCGTAAGTTGTATATTTAACTGATTTGACAATTCACGAAAACAGTGCGGACTTGTCACTGCATACGTCTATCTCACGATTATTCTATGACGCACTTGACAGTCCTTAGATTGAATTGACTTGTAAATATTGAGTATTTCAGTTTAGGGTCATTCTCAGAAAGGTGCACTAAGCATTTTTTTGTTTTTATTTTAATTATATTGTTAATTGTTAGTGGTTTGTTGTTGCAAATTATAGATGCTTCAGTGGATCTGTCCTCAGTGGATGACCCGAACAATGATCGCTTTGGCTTAGTCGATATTAATGACCACTCTGGACGTTTCCAAGTATTTGGTGATCTTGATGGTGTATAAAAAATTAAATATATCCATACCAAATTTCATCCAGCTCACTCCATTCAGTTCATCCCCCATTTTCTCCCCTTAAGGGTTGCTTTTGGAGATAAAAACTAAGTACCCTATGTTCAGCCCCTTGACAGTCGAAACCAGTCGGTTTCGACGTGATACCGGAACAGACAGAGTTACTTTCAATTCATCACTCCATAGTATAAAACAAAGACGCTTTTTTTGTCTGTACGCTTAGATCTTTCAAACTACGCAACGGATTTGATGGGAACCCATTCATGTATACTTATTTTTGCCTACGAGGTGGATACATTTAAATGGAATTTATTTAAGTATGCAACTTTCTGAAGCATTTTGTGATTACATAATACTGAAAAAGTTTAATGAATACAATTTTTTGGTGTCAGTAATAGATAAATATTTTTGATACAATGTATGACTACATATTTATGCAACCTTGTTTTTGTATACATATTTTTAGACGTGACTGTACGAAATCTTAGAAGTTCAGGTATGTTTTATACCTTAGACTGCTATTTACTCTTACACTACTAATAATTCTCAAGCAATCTTAGCTGCTATAATTTTCCTTGTAAATTTAACATATTTACACTACCATTTTGATTTTTTTCCATCAAACGGAGGGGCGCTCGATTTTAATGAAAATTTGCACTTTAAAGCTGAATATTTCGCATCGAAAATGCAAACTGAGACATGGATGCACAGAAAAACTAGAAAAAGAGACCAGCGCTGGGAATCGAACCGAGGTCCTCAGCATTCCGTGCTGCGTGCCATACCCCTATACACCAGGGATGTTATGGATATAACATTTCGGATCTGGATAAAGATACGGATATATGTCAAACATAATACCGGTTTCGGTTACGGTTACGGATGTTAAATTATTACGGATTATCCCATAGTTTCAGTTTCGGTTACAGATATTGGATTTTTAAGAAAGTGTAAAAGTAAAATACAAATAGGAATAAATAAAAATACAATAAAAAAATACTACAAATATCAACTTAAACCTACTTATACCTACTAACTAAGGCTTAAACACCTACTCCTACCTACTAAATAAAAATACAATAGATAATTACAAAATTATATTGTAATTATTTATTGTATTTTTATTTATTTTCTTTTGTACAATAAAGAGTTTGCTTTCTAATAGGAATATAGATGATTTGACTTTAATTTTATTGTACAGTCAGCGTCATATATTACGTAGCAGTCAAGATCACCAAATATTTGGAAACATACAAAATAGTCATTACCAGTGACTCAGTCAAAGCGGTCAAATTGTTCGAGACATCTATCGTGTACAAATATACTGGAGCACGCACGTCGCCAAATACTTTATTACATTTAAGCCGACATTAGTACCGTAGCAGCCAAAGTATTCAAAAGTATGGGACACCACAGAAAAATTGACTTTATTACATACCGTATAAGGTCCAATGATCTAGTTAGCTAGTCATCTTTAATACAACGTGAACGTTGTTCAATGTTCAGTCTCTTGGTGCAAAATGCACATGTCATTACCTTTTTAATTAAATAAAAACTCTTTTATAATGTAATTAATTATACTGGCCAATTCAAACCATATTTAAAAGGAAATTCGTTAATCCGAAATTCTGACAATGTAAATAAAAATGTGAAAAAAGGCGTCAGGATTCAAATGAAAGAGACTGAACGATCACTGACAAGTTGGTACTCTTTTCGGTGATTGTCAAAAACAAAAACTCGAATCTTATTACGTGCTACCTAACTCAACTCGAGATTAAACCTTAGTCCTTTTAAATAAAGCTCAGTTTTCTAGTGGGTCCCATACTTTTGGACATTATGGCTGCTACGCTACCAGTGGTGATGTGCGTGCTCCGATTTATTTGTACACGATGGATGTCCTGAGCAATTTGATCGCTTTGATTGGGTCAATGTTAATGACTATTTTGATGTTTCCAAGTATTTGGTGATCTTGACTGCTACGCACTATATGACGCTGACTGTAATAGTTACGAGTTGTAATTTACGACTTAGCAAAAAAAAAACAATAGATGCAGAAGACGCGCGCGGCTATTCCGACGGCTCGGCAAAACCTGTCACAACATGCCGCATTTAAACTCCGCCCCTATCCGAAACTATCTGAAATTTTTATATCAGATTCGGTTACGGTAACGGATAGTTTATTATTTCGGATATACAATAGCTTCGGTTACGGATACAGAGCTCCATAACATCCCTGCTATACACTACCACTGAACAGGAGTACAGACACGAATTTCTCCTATGCATTCATTTATCTCCGGTTTCTTTTTATTTTCTACTACGCTACTTAAGCAGCAGCACTTAAAGTAACAAATTTGGAGTTGAAATTAAAAAATAATACAAAAAGACTCCAAATAACCAATCATGATGAATATTTCGCAAACAGATACTGAATAGAAAAATTGTCTTAGCAACCCCGCAATGGTTTTAAAAGGTATATCCAACGATACCCAACACTATAGCGCTAGTCGAGAAAATCACCCCCTTTACGTAGGTATATGGGAGGAACCCAAAAAAAATTTTTTTTTAGGTTTTTTATTTTACCACTGTCGGCGTGACTGATATGTATATTCATGCCAAATTACAGCTTTCTAGTACTAACGGTCTCTGAGCATAGCCGCGAACAGACAGACAGACAGACGGACAGACATGGCGAAACTATAAGGGTCCCTAGTTGACTACAGAACTCTAAAAAAGGGACTTGCACGAATTTTAATAAGTAATGACCCGTATACGACTATCACGAACAAAAAAACCTGATCCTAACCTAATTAAGTTATGTGCGTGTGAGAAGTGTGGAGTTCGTTGTCGTTACACAACGGATGCAGGTGTATCCAGTTCTGTTTCTCTAGAAAGTGGTCTGGAACGACATGAGCCAGATGCTCGTTGTAGGGAAAGGGATCTTTAGCGAAAACTACCGGCGGAAAGAAGTTATAGGATAAGAACTTATGATTAATTGATGCCAGAGAATGTGCTGGTGTAGGTAGAGAATGTGTTGTGGTTATTCAAGTATGCGTCGGCATTATAGTTGGTATCCGTTGATTACCATTCGGGTAAAAAAGATGATAGGGATAGAAGAGGCGATTAACAGGTTTAGTTTACTCAAAAATATTACTTGTTACGCTGCTGCTTTGTTGCTGTTGCCGAATATCATATTCCGTGATAATTTTGCAGCATCTGTGCCTATTACTTGTCTATCATAAAATTTGAGCTTTCTTGAAACGCGGGTTGGAGCTGGTGTTGATTAGTAAGTTAAAACTTATTTTTGTATTTTAAAGAAGAAAGAAAGAAAGAAAGAAGTCATTTATTCACTTACACAGAAGACACATATACAGCAAAATTAACACAAAAAAATAAAAACAATAAATAAATTTTCACGATTTTATATCTTATTCGACATTACAGAGTGTTTTGTTAAAATGTTACTACTCTCCCTATATTTATTCGTAAATTCTCATAATGCGTTTGATTCCTAAATATATTTTGAGCATTTAACAAAGGACAATACTACAGTTGAACTATCTAACAGTTTGAAAGTGCCTTTAATGTCGGACTTGCGGTTACGTTACGGTTTGCCGTGGCTGTATACAGCAAGTACGTTGTTTCGGAACTGTTAGATGGGCCAATCAACTTTTTTACCGACACTAATCTGTCCGCGACATTTTTCAAACAATTGCAGATTTTTGTAAGTAAACATGTTTTTTCTGTGATTTAATAGATGGTGTACATGAATACATGCCATCCTACGTAAGTTCAACCTATTAAACCGTGAAATATCTTGTTGGAAGTACGATTTTTTGGTAACGCCAGAGACAATTTTGGTAACGCAGGAGACGCCCAAAGTGTCGGTAAAATAGTTGATAGCAGAGCATAGCAGATAGCAAAACTGTGACAATACACTCTAAATTCTTTTCCCGCTTTATTAAAATTGCGAATTGTACCCGGCAACTGTATTTTCACTACTTACTTATATTATTAGTTCCGACTTTTATTTATGACATCTTATAAATAATTATTGAAATCAAGGACGTGACCTGTTGCCATGTTCTCACGTATAAATTACTACGAAGACCGTTCATCATTAACCATCCGGAATGGTGTCTTAGAATTACCCACGGACCGCAATTTGATAAGCCTTTTCTCTGTATTATCCACGGATGCTGTTAGTCACGTATTATCCATATTAATATTGTTAATCAGTGATGTATGGAAACGTGCGGCCTATCAGTCGCTCCACATTATTGAACTCCGGTCACGCGTCGAAAAACTAAGATTAACTGAAATTTGCATATGTAACACATTCATAGGCGCCATGTGTTATCTTAATATGTCTTTAATGTAGGTATTATTTTGTCATGTTATGTTGATTAAGGTCACCCGGCAAACAATCAGTGCAAAAACCTACACACGTTTAGCTAAGTGAATGTTCTTTAAACGATTCCACTCTATACGCTTAATTAGCATAGCAAAGAACGAAACGAAGACACGAACCATTTAAGGATGCTTCGAGCATTCGGCACATAAAGCATTGCTTTGATCACCGCTACGTGTAAACAAGGCAAGCTAAACAGATTGGGGTCATTGATCGCCTTTATTTGTGAGACAAAAACGGTGTTACTAATTCAATGCATTGGCATTGCATGCAGTTGAGCGATCTAACGAAATGTGAATCATTGCGCCCGACTAGTCGTCTGTAACCACTTATACAGATTACGGATTCGGAATAGTTAGAATTACTTAACATTGACATTGATCGGAGATTACGTGATCCGTGGAGTAAATCAAACGTTATGCTCGTCGTAAACGTCGATCATGCGAATGCGAGCGTCGGAGCAGGCTTATGCTAATAAGTACAGCAAAATATGCCGAAAACCGCGGTCATCTCCGCATTCCACCGGCGGCGTGCGCATGCGGCGCCTCGCCGCCGACGCGGGAATCCCAACTGGCTAAAAGAAGACACCTCTTTTACAACCTTCGGCCGACACGATCACAGTGTATTTCGCAGTGCCGCAATTATGTAGCATCCAAAATCAAGCGCTAAAGCCTTATTTCTTCTACTATGAACTTCCTCGCTTAGTGACAAAGTCGAGTTTTAACGTAACTTCGACATTGGCGCCAAGTCGTGTGCAAAAAAATTGAATATTCGATTATGAGTGAGCTATTCTGTTATAGAATTGTTACCGATTTGATAAATTATTCAAAAGCGATGATTAATGTTGGACTGAATATATAAACAACCAATAAAATCCCTCGATTTGGATACGCGACTTCTGTATTAGCATATCTCTACTTTAACTAAACGATATTTTAATTCTGTGTTTTTTCTAAGGGGTCTTTTATGATTCTGTTGTTATGTCGTAGATACCCTATTACGATGTTAAAGTGCTTGTTATTGATCTTGTTGATCCTTTACGCATTCGATACTTGTTTTGTTTGTGATGACCATAATATTTACTAGATCATCGACCTTGACCAGTGCAAATTAACAAATTTATTTTAAATCATACCTATACTTCGTTTTTTTTTGCATTAAAAAAAGGGTAAACAATATTGACAAGTCTGTTTATTGAAAAACGTTTTTAAAAAATCAGTTGCTATTACTTATGATACCAAAAACATGTAAATGATCATATGTCCTTGCTAATTGTAACATATTCGCTGTGACTTATTTTTCAATAAAAAGACACTTCAAGATCGCTTACCTACCTTCTTTCTAATGCTAAAAAACGAAGTATAATCTTTTGCGCTCTGAGAAAACGCCTACACTGTCTAAACATGAAAAATTCACACTTAATTAAACATATCTTTACAAGGAAACGGAATCATTTTCAATCTATTTTATTTCGGTTGTGTTCTTTTAACAAAAGGTAATGCTATTAATGTTCGAATAATCTGGGCAACGCGATTAGTTACCTACTCGACTCTATATTAAATTATAGTTTTAACATAATCATAAAACGGAAACGGCGACTGGCAAAAAGGCCTTGAAATTTAGAGCAATCTGAATAATCCTTTTAGAACTATTGCATTAAAATTGATTGTAAAGCTGCCGGTACCTAGTAGTTAACATAGCAAGCGGGATGAAAGGAAGCTGATTAAAGTGATTAAACGAGATCCGATGATGCATTGAGGGAATAATTCACTTTCATTCTAGGTATTGTGTTCGCAAAGAAAATTTTCTTTTTTCTTCCTCTCCGATCGCTAATCGTTGCATGTTCACCTGCTTGAGAATTAGTATCTTGTCTTAAAGAAATGGCCGAGACTTCTATCATAGAGAAGTGTTGCTAGAAGTAACAAATATTATTAAGTAAATAAATGGACACACACATTGAATATATCAACCTCCTGCAGATTTCCAATGACCCATAAAACATTTGTTATAATTTTATTGATTGTCAAATTACCTTTGAAATGGCGGTGACCTCTAATACACAGCAAAACGATGAATATTTCAACGAAAATTTTGCTTTTTGCTACCGAATTACTGAATCGTCTATAAAATATGTGGCTCGAATAGTAAAGATAAAAATAGTATGTTTTCTCAGTCACATAATATCGGTGCCTACCGATTGATCTAAGCAGATATTGTTGCCGCCAAATTTCATTGAGATTGGGATCAAAATAAAAGCCTTTCAATGTCAATTACGCAAGCGATCAAAATCTGAGGTATCCCGCCACGTGGTTATCTATTGTGAATTTTAATCGGTTGCTAGAACACAACCAATTTGTACAATATAACATTTAGATACATTTGAAAGGTAATAAAGTCGGTGTGACCATTCAAGAGACGTCTAACTTACTGAGCTGGCAACGTTGCATTTTTGTTAGTTTTTCTCGATTATTCCATAAAATTATAATGAAAATTAAAAATGTGTATATAAGTTAATGTGTCTACTCCAATAATTATTCGTGATAGACGTTTATATTCTTTAAAAACGAATCAATCTTTATTAACGGTTTGTATTATTATTGTTGTGTTTATTGTTTATTAATGTTGCCAGCTCAGTAGGTATAAACGCTCTTAATAAGATTAAGTGGATGGGGGCGGATGCTTTCTATCTTTACATAAACCCCAACCACCTAGTAATGAATAATTCAAATTTTCTGCTCGCCAAACTGCTTCTTCCATTCTACCTGACATCTTAGCTGTCAAGTTTCTCACGGGAAGCGAGCACTAAACAATGACACAGCCTCGACACTGACAATCAAATGATAACCCGACCACTTTCCACTTTCCCGTGACTTCCCACAAGCAGGCGGACTCGAGAAAAGCGGTATGCTTGGCGTGGAAACGTCTACTACAACGCTACTACTGTTTTTCGTAGCTTCATCATACCCATGATGCTCTTTAGAAGTAAGGGTTATCAAATATTGTACCATTATACCCTAGGAAAATTCAGGTAGGCCAGAAATGTTTAACTATGAATTAAAACGTAGCCTGTCCTGTCAGTATGAAAATTTGAACATCTATACAATCGATCTGATGAAAAATGTAATACCGGTTCACCCTCTGAAGTACATACATATAGATAGAGTCATTCACGATGACGCGTACCGTGGTTCTTATTACAATGTCATTAATGTCTAATTTTGACAAAATCACGCGTCTTCGTGGATGGCACTAGGTATACTTACTTTGAATTAAACCGAACTACAGGACACAATCGAATAAATCACTGTAATAATCCGCAATTCTCTACTCGCACAGCTTTACCGTCGATAGAGAATTTATAGTTAACTGTCGGAATATCATAAGTTACAACCATTTAAAGTTAATATCAACGAAGAACACATCCATCTTAATTACTAGTGTTCGAGTCGTGCCAAATATATCTGCCGTTTCACTTATGAAAATTTCTTAGACCTTGTTTTAATAAATTTAGCTTTCTAGACACCATTTTGTCGCTCAATCTAGGGCAGGATTAAGACGGAAAGTATATATGTTATGGGCGTTCACGTCTTATCTGTTAAGTAATGTAGGTGGCATATTATCCTATGAACTATTCCCTAAAATGGATTTAGTTTCAGGAGTATTCGTAGCTAGCTCCTTCAAGTTATCGGTTCCTTGTTGGTTTATTTTCCTTTAGTTTGAGTAAAACAGGTGCTCGATTTACATTTCCGTCCATATTTCAACACCTAATCACTACATGCGCCAGGTAACTGCACATTTTCTCGTTTTGTTGCGTTACGATACTATTACTGCACTCTGTGTAATCTACATCGTTCTACTTTTTATTTGCACTTCTGCATCGAATCTCCGCTATTTGGTTACAGTTTTTCCAACGTACTTCAATATAGCCTTACCTCATCGGAATTTTTCTTCTATGTTTTTTGTAATGAACACTAATTAAAGCAATATAAACTTTATACGGTCACAACAATTATCAAGGAATTTTGAAATAACGCTGTTGTTCACTAACGTTGATTGTGTGTGATTTGTTGCTTTATTTTATTAGTCAATAACATTTTTTTAAACTCATCATTCATCGTATATCAAACAAATGTGACTAAAACTATCATGTTTTTAATGTTTCCACCTCAGATTAACATGAATTTGTCTTACGTACCTATACATTGAAGCATATTAGTCGAAAACAAGTTTTTTCCGAACTCGGGAATCCCAATCGATACTAGATTGCTTTGTGTTTTTGTTTATCGCAAAATGTTTTCTCAGTTTTGACTTTAATGTTGCGTAATAAACAAATTTCAAATTACATCATTACATGTTTTTGTTTAAGCTGTGTCTCAAAGATATGCTTATTTGGCACGGTGATTTAATCTTGATTGAAACCGTTTGTAACATCAGAAACCTGATTAAAAACTAACTTATTAATTACCTTGTTCATCTCGCTACTTATCTTAAAATCGATGACTAATGGACAATACGTAATCCTCTAATCCGTGAGGTCGTGTCGTCTCATACGTTCAGACGGTAGGTCAAGTTTACGCATCGCCGTCGCTTCCACATTCGCGCTTGGCTGACCGCAGCATCTGACCCCTGGCTCGTGACCGCCTTAAGCCTGGGGCGATCAATATTGAGAACGGCACCTGGTTTGAACTATTCAATTTCATTAACTGTTGGCTCAAAATTAAACTATTTGGTTGGAATTGAAAAAACATTATTTGACAGCGATGACCGTGTCATATAAAATCTGCTTGTGTTCAAAAGCTTTGATAAAAATTGCAATTACGATAAGCAGACTGATTATTTTTTTATAAATCAAACGCAATGTGGCCTTAAACCCGATCGTAGATTCATATACTGTAAGGTTGAGATACTTTAGTTCTTGGATATAACTCGCTAATAATTGCTTTGAGAGTATGGCTCTCTGCAATTTGGTTGATGTTAATTGATCGATCACGTATTTATGTTTTTATTTTACGCTTTATTTTATGTTTTTATGTAGTTTTCATATGGGCCAAAGTAACCTGAAATAGGTCAAATTATCTCGCTCGACCTTACGGTACTAACTTTATAATTAAGACTAAGGTGCATGCATGCATGCATAACATTATGTTAAAGTTGATCGGGCATATTAACCGTAAGACAGTCTGTTCGCTTTGCGTGGCAATTAATGATTAGATATAGCGTGTAAGTATGTAATTATTCAAAAGCAATTGTTTTGGTGCGACTGTGTTCATTGTTTTATTTTTTGCTTCCACAATTATAACACTATATATCTTTTTTACAAAGGGTGCTAGGGTACCCATTTATTTTAACAAAGCCTACAACTGTTCCACTAAGTTTCTTAGATTTCTACATTAAAACATCAAATTAAAAGTACCGTACCCTCGATCTATCATAAGAATAAAAATAGCACCGGAAGAATTCGCAACACTATAAATGCCATTATAAGATCAAGAGATCGAATTCCTGTTGTTCCATTGTTCTGGTCTCAAATCAAGTCAACCGAGTCATAACGTACGACAATGACCTCGTATGTCACTATATAAGTCTATTAGATCATACATTACACAAATGGTAGGTGCGAGAGCACAATCTACGACCGTGAATGATTTTTCTAATGTATTTTTAATTTAATCATACTTTTAACTCGCCATGTCCGAACGCTAACTGATCAATTTGAACCAATTGTTATTCTAAAGCTATGTAAAGGTCAATAGACCTTTAGCATACTGCAATACTGCTGCTACTTGCTCCGGTTTTGCAAGAGCTGACTATATTTCCACGCCTTTATTATTTAGTTTAGTTTTCAAGCTAAAATATTATTCATTCATAGGCCTATGAATGAATATAAATAAGTAGATGCAGCATTTTTGTATATGTTTGCCTTCCCTCCACGATATCTCTATAATGTTTTGTCTACTATTATTATGGTGGACTGAGCAAAAAGTATTTGCATTCGAAGCTTCATTGCTTATCATTGTTTCTCGGTCTCCCATGTTAATGTGGGAACTATACAAACTGTTGTGAAGTGATAATTAACAAAAAATAATTTCTACGTAAGAATGCACTCTGTTCAGTCCGTTCGTATCCACAGTGTCCGTTTTTTTAAAGATTATTTATTAAAATATGTCTAAGTGTACAGATCTAGTCGAGAGCTAGTGGTATTCGTCTGCCATTAGATCGTAATGACACTACGCAACCGATGCGCACCTCGCCGCTGCGAGCCGTGAACTTGACCGTTTCGGATGCGCCGGCGCCGGTCAGCCTTCTCTGAATATGGCGATCGCAATGCCGTTGCCGCACGTCGTCCGCTTTGATCTTGATCTTCTCTATGAATGGAGATTCTGCAAGCTTTAGAAAATGTCACGAGTTGGACGTCATTGTTAGACGATTTAGAAAAGTATATAATGAAGTGTCTTTTTCTTTGTGTCTGTGTGTGCTTTCTATTTGAAAATACTGTCCCTGAGTGAAATTTTGGTACCCCGAAGAGTAACAACTACACGGAACTGCATTGCATTGTATGCCTTTCGAAGCCTGCCAAGAGAAATCTCGCATTTGCGGTTAAAGTGTTTAATATGGGTCATTCTCAGAAATAAATGTGTGACTAATTTAATATTTTGATATTCTGAAGGTTCTACAGCTTTCGTTGACCCACAAATACGGCGCCATGTTAGAAATCGTGACATGTGCTTGGCAAGTTTACGGTATTTTAATTTTGTCGTAATTATACTTTTGATTTATTGATATGGCCTTTTTGACCTTAGTTAAAGCTACGAGTACATCGTAAGATTTTGTGATCGCAATTTCCTTTGGTTTTAGAAAGCTTCATGACTTGTTAAGCTACATTTACGGTTCGATTAGTGACTAGATTGAATGATCTTTGTAATGTATCTTTAATTAAAGCTAAGGTTATCACAACCAGTTCACTATTATACCTATATTACAATGGTACGTTAAAGGAACCTTGTCGATATCTTTACCGACTTCACAAATCGAGTCTAGAACGTTCACGTTACACTTAACGCCATGCTTCAAGCTCGCTGGTCATGGTATTTCTAGGAGAATTCTAACCGACCTTCATTATATCTGTCGTGGCTGTCGTAGCCTTTGCATGTGGAAAGTCTATGTCGTTTGCTACGCTATTGACAGTGATATTGTTTGAAAGTTTTACGTTTAGATATATCTAAACATTAAAGTGTTTTGAAACTGGGTCAAAATTATACACATGATAGACATCTTATTTACCTCTACAATATTTGTTTTGCCTTTACAGTCTAACAAATCCCAGTATATTTAAACATAGCCTATATCCGTCACTCTTAATTGTACAGTGTAAACATTAACGTGATTTTATTTTTCTAAAGCTTTTAGCTGTTTACTTTAGTAGTTTGTCTTATTAGTCATTATAGTTTAAAGCTTAGTGAATCATTATCTTGGATTGCAGGCTCCAAGGCTAAGAAAGTGGCGGGCAAAGGTCTCGTGGGCGCCTTTGCCAAGGAAACTTTTATACCAGTCCGCACATCCTTATTAGACGATTCAGTCTGACTTTATGATTCACACGGCAGTAAACTACCCGATGCATGTCCTTTGGAGGAAACTTATCATATCACTTTTGCGGTTTTGAATAGGACACCTTTTAAGGAGAAATCTGCAACATACTGCCTACTGTAGTTTTCAAGATCATAAGAATATATCCATGGAAATTCAGACAGCACTTAACTGGAATGATGATTTGCCTTTAGCGTCTAGGGATTTACGCTAACGTTATTCAAGATCGCTAACCAATTAATCTGGATATTTCACGCTTTTGAAGGTTTACTGTCAGACATTCTACACCGGCAGTCTGTGGGTAAGTTTTACACAAAAAGCCTACAACTCATTGCGGGTCCAGTACAACAACATCCTGACGATGCTGTTGAGGCTGCCGAAACACTAGTGCATCCAATATGTTTGCCGAAGCGCGCACTGATGATTTTTTTGCAGTCAGGCGCAAAAGAATAGGCTCACTGTTGAGGCGTGTGAGAGGCAGCAGCAATAGCCTCCTGAGGGTGTTGGCGGAGAGGTTTGATTGCCCGGTCATTAAATATTGGGTGGAAGTGGCAATCGGCACGGCCAAATAGATGTTAAGTACATAATACTAATATTGACTCACATAGTATTGAGGCAAATGCAAAAAATGGTCTGAAATAAATCATTTTTCTTATATATATATTTTTTTTTTGTCATCCTTGGGTGTTTTATTTAACGACAGTGTTTCCGATATCAAGCCATTTTCAGTATTTAAGATGGGAATAATAGATAAATGGAAATGGTCTTAAAACTACAACAACGCTGCTAAAACCTTTTGGAATATTAAGCCACACTATATGTTAACCATAGACAATGACCACACACTTTCATGCAAAGGTCAGCCTACCCACTTGATTAGGCCGAATCACTCTTTGTTTCTGCTAGTCCACCATATGCCCGACGCGGGCGCGGGGCGTGGTTCACTTCCTCGTGTACCGAAACACGACTGGCATTGTTCTAGCCGATAAACCTATTATTGCTGAAATGAGAATGTTTGTTCACGACTTAAAATGAGATCTGTTTGAGTGAACAGCCTTGCACTGCATAAATAAAATATTAAGTGTATCAGACAGAAGTCACGTAAAAAAAAAATTGATGAGAGCCAAGCATCAATGGCATATACATTCTAATCATTTGTTTTTCTTAGCAGTAGGTTTGCGCAAGGAAATCTTACTAGCAATATTATGTATTATGGCACAAAACAATGTTTACTATTTGCTGCTAAAATCTTCGATAAAGGTTAACATAATTGCAACGAAGCGATCGGTTGGCTGCATTCTACACAGTCGAGTCGACCTTGCGAGGTCGCTGTTTTTTCGATTGTGCATTAAAGTCTCATGCAAATTCAGGTTTGTCATCTCAGCAGTCTTTTTTTAGCTAGAACGTTCTTGAAATAGCCATCAATATTTGAAGATTATATTCAGAAATTCATCGAACTTACGAGACTTGAATGTAAAACCATGTCATGTTTCTAATGATTTTCAATATTTTGTAGAAAATGTAGGCTGTTTAATTTTCGATTATTTTTGAGACACCTGGTCAAGATAATCTACCAGAAATTAATGCAGTGCCTAAATGTTATGTTCCTAAATATTTTTTAAAGTAATGATGACTGTACATTTCTTGAAAAAATTACAGTGCACGTTTGAATCTGATTTATCTGGTCCTGTAAGTTAAAATGTTATTACGGTACTTGCCTACATGGTTGTAAGGGGATGGGTGATTTAGTTAATTATACGTAGGTAATACAAACGTACGTAACACCAATAACATACTTGTCCACATCAATACTCTATCGCTTGTTTACCTAATCAACCAGTTTAACAGTTACGCAATATTGTGCGTTGCGCAATGTTAATGTTTGTATTGTGTATTATATAAACAATACCTACTATGTTATTGTCGCTTACTTATATTAATTTTTACACCAAAAGTTTTACGCAATAATCGTGGGAAAACTTTCATGCATCTTCCTCATTGTTAAAAATTTAAATCTGTTCCGTGAAAAACGTACTTCACGGTCCATTCAGAGTACATCTACATTTTATGATAATTATTAAGTACATCTTGAATACATTATTTTATTCACTATTCTGTACAGCATGCAATGTTTTGGTAAGTCTAAATTAATTTGAAATACTCAAATCTTCTTGCAGCAATGAAAAGATAAAATTACTAAGGCAACGCAATCAAAAAATACAGTCAATAATAAAAGTCGGCCAAGAGCGTGTCGGACACGCCCAAGATAGGGTTCCGTGGACATTACGAAAAAAATCAAGTAACATTATGTGCGTTATAACACAATTAAAACGCTTACTACAGTCTTAAAATCTATTACCAGAAAAAGAGCGTATCTTCACGGCACTTACGCCCTTTTGTTGAGAAGCGCAGTTTTTCGGCAATAACTCAAAAACGGTGTATTCGATCGTGTTGAAACCAATTTTCGTTGAAAGTATTTATTAAGCGTTACCTTCCCATATGTTTTGCATATTTTTGGACAAACGGTTTACTATTTCCGGAAATCTTCACTTAATCAAAAAAGTTTTTGTGAAACCTTACTATCTTTTCAAAAGAGCCGTCGAACAATGTGCCACACGTTGATGCGAGTTAAATAAAATGTTCAATTTCTGTTACGTGTATGGATATTTATTTTTGTAATTTAACTACAAAAAAAATAGCGGCTTTGACAAGACATCTGTACTCCAAGTTTCATTGATATACATCTTGTAGTTTTCGAGTAAAATGCCTGTGACATACGGACGGACGGACAGACAAACAGACAGATGGACTTGACAAAACTATAAGGGTTCCGTTTTTGCCATTTTGGCTCCGGAACCCTAAAAAGGTGTTTCCATACATGTTGCCGGAATCTACTTCTAATTGTCCTAGAAATTTTACAGTAGGTATACAACCAGTAAGAAGAGTATGCAAACTTTATGTTTCATTAATCACTCCAAAGTTTATAGGTATTACTTTTATCTGAGCGATGTATTGCATGAAATATTCAGTTACGCACAAACATCGTCGTTGATTAATATTTTTCCATACAATTACGTAAAAACGCAAATAAGATGCGTATCAAAAGCTTTGATAAATAATAAAATTAAGTGGTGGGCGTCAATGCTTTTAATGAACTCGTTTTTATGTTATCTCGAAAACTCATGAAAAATTTTAATTACCAATTTAGTCAACCATAATTAAACCTAAATGTCCCTGTTTTATTACTATTGTTGCATCAGAAACTATTAGATTTTTGCAACTGTTAAAATACAACCATAGGAATGGAAAACAATTTACAATTGTATTATCAATCAATTGCTTATATGTATTACCTATATCTGCTTCTTAAGATCTACTATAGCAAAGTTAAGTTCGCTTTGTGTCTGCCTACTACAACTGCCCGCATTCCTATTGAAGGGTTTGTGTCATGCTTCGTGAGTATGGACTGGCATTCCATCTGTCTAATCCTGTTTGAATTAAATCAACCGACGCCAAGCCTAGTCTTATATTAATTAGTCACCAATGTTGCTCAACTGATTTTCTTGTCTGATGATAGACCAATGAGAGTATCAGCATTATATTTGCGAACATGCTTTTATTTTATCAACATCTTAACGTTTTTAACCAGTCTGTAATATTCCTGAGAATAAAGTTGTTCATTCTTCGCCTTATGAACTTTCATTCGGACTAAATAGGAAGTGCTATTGATGAATGAAGCCTGCTAAATAATGCATAGACATTTCGTCATGCAAATTTGCTTTGCTAGACAAAAAACTGTCGTGCTAGACTAAGAAAGTTCTGAGTTCAAGTCATTATAATAAAACATTACATAAAAAGGTTTTGTTTCTCATGTAAATAAGCAGATGCTTTTAGTGCCTCACAATCAGCTTGATTGGACGTCGTTTAAAAAATCCGCATACAATGGAACTGTTGCATAGAAAGATCCGGCGTGCTAGAGTTTTTCACACGCTCTGCCGTCTCGAGTTAATTAACATTGTATGGTTTTCAATGAGCTTCAATAAAAACTTGCTTTGGATAATGGCAGATACAAAACGCGTCATTTGAGGTAGGTCTGAAAGTGCACTAAAGCGATTTTATGAGATAGGAATTGACGTAGCTTTGACGTATTTGTCTAATGATACATAATTTGATTCCTTGATAATGATTACTGAATGATACTTTGTAATCAGGCAACCGAGATAGAATTGATTATTTATTAACAGATTCTTCTTATTGCTACTATGTTGTAGACAAGATAAATATTATCGATATTACTTTGTGCTGTAAATTTATACCTGATTTTCGTTTTCAGTAATTATTTTGCTAGTTACTTGTTTATCTTACTTAGCTAATGTTAATTATATAGTTTCACCTGTTCGCAATTGTGACATTGTTTCGAGTAAGTTGACAGCTTTCTTCAACGTCTAGAGTAAAAGTGACACTGCAAACGTTTTAATATCAATACACCAGGATCGTGATTTAATAACGCTTTATGCAATTGCTTTTTAGAGCTTTATTTAGTAATTATGTCGACAGCTTTATAAAATATCGATTGTTTTCGCGTTGGCGTCAATGGCATCACTAAGCTCTTAATGTTTGCGTGTAGCTTTAAGGCTTTCATGATTATTCATCCACAAGGCAATGTTCATTGTCTTATACAATATTAATCATGTTTGTAGCGCCTCCGCGCGGCAGTTTATTCTAAACTGCTTAGGAGCACTTCATTATGTTTGGTTTTTACGCTTTCTCTGGCCACTAACTAACTGCTGCGAAAGTCTTTACAGGTGACAATTGTCACATCGTTTGCGACTTTTACCGTGCCGTCATTTCGCAACATTTACACTTAATTGAGTGTCGTTAAGAGAAAATTAAGTGTTAAATTTCTTAAACATTGCTGTATTAAAAACTAAAATAGAGATTATTTAGTTATTTTAACTATTATGAGTTTTCTCGTTCTCGTAGACCTCTAACGTAACGTTACATGTTCAGGCGACAACATGTCGCAATCTTGTGTTTAGCTAAAAATAAACCATGTTTTAAAGTAGTGCAAGTTAAATATCGACGTTCATTTATTCCATGCTGCGTATCACTTACACACAAAATCCGTCGCTTAATTTGCTGTAAAGACAGTGATTGTACTCGTATCTGGTCTTTGATTGATGATACATCTTCACCTTTCTTGACTTAATTGAAGTATTTACTAGAAACAGTTTTAATACGAATATAATTACAATACACTCTAACAATAGAACATTCTCACTGTCTGATGCTTCGTCGCATACTTATGTATACCAACGGCTTCTCTTGTTTTTAAGTAGGTATACTATTTATTTAAAATAAAGTTAAAACCATTGCCTGGTGCTTATAGTATTGTTCACTAATCTAAACGTCACAAGGGTCAATAAATAAAAAAAACATACTTAATTATATAGATGAATACATACTTAAAAATAAATACATATTAAACATCCAAGACCCGAGAACAAACATTCGTATTATTCATACAAATATCTGCCCCGGCCGGGAATCGAATCCGGGACCTCAAGTATCGTAGTCAGGTTCTGTAAGCATAAGCACTTGACCATCCGGTCGTCAATAAAATTGATTCTCAATTTGAAAGTAGACTTTCATATTTTCCACTAGGTACTTTATCCTTAATTGTCACTTCGCGCATTCTTAGTTACATACGAGTACTTGTGGTAATATTTATCGTAATCGATTATCTGATTCAGATCTGATACAAAAGCATCATCATCATTTTCTCTCATCTGGAAGCGATTATGAAAATTTCTTATAATCATTGGCGTCATCGATATCTTAATGTGACGATTATACGTCAGATTTGTATTATACAAGTTCTATGAAATTATTAACTGGTAATATTTGTATAGCGTATTACACGTTTATAATTTTTCATTCACACGAGTTAGAAATTCCCATAGAATTAATTATACCTACTTAGTCTTTAGCTTTTGTTATAGATACTATGTGGTGAGTTTCGTAGTGAGATTTTTCATATTTTTAAACAGTAGTAAAAAATTTGGTCGTTTTTTTATTAGTAGATGTTTTGATTGAACGTTATCACCTCCGTCATCTCGTTTATCTAGTTTTGATGCAACAGTAACATCGCGTGCTGTTTTGTTACGATGTATCGACTTAGTTGCATCATATGTAGACGACTTTTCACTTACCTAATACAATTGTTTTAGTCCGATGTGATTGTTGATCCCCCGTACGTTACGTTAGTATTAATATATTCGTGAGTTGGGTGGATATCTTAATTAATCTCGATTTCATTAATTACCCACGTCAAAGATACGAGCTGCAGAAACGTAAACATGTCTGTTTTTAGTTTATTATTTGTTATACCTATCTGCCTAAAAATAAATGGTAGGTATTTTTATACAAAAATGAATTATCTTCGAAACTTAATCTTCTTCCCACGAGAACTTTTTACGTTACCGGGATAAAATATTGCCTACCTATGTCACTCTCTGATTATAGCTTACTATTGGTGAAGGATTAAAAAAAAAAGTTTATCCGTTACATACAACACAAAATCAAATCTTGTCTCTTTATGTGTTCTTGTCTTTTTAATGATAACTTTTATAATAGTCATTTTCAAACTTCCCTTTAGAGAACATGAAACTCACTTCGTAACGCAAATACTTTAATACTAGGTCAAACCAGTGCTCGGAATTAAATTCCTTCATAATAACACATCACACCAAACGGTTGCGTGAAATTGAAAATTATCGTGCACCACAATCTACAATCACAATCTTTTATTATTATTATGATGAGTTTTATAACCAGCACATTCATATAAATAGGTGTTATTCGATTTGCATACTTTAGTTTCTGACGACCACTCATAACAAGCTATACTAATGCACCATAAAGGCAATCCGAATGACGTGTTAGAATATTGATGATTAAAATACCCGGATGCCACTCTAGATTAAATTTGGCTTCTGCTGCGAACCGAACATCAATTAAAATAGTTTATTAAGTGTGTTTATCGGTGTTGACCAAGATGTTGGTGCAACAATGGACTCGTTTTAGAAATTGCACGATAGTCAAAACAAAGCAATCAAATTAATCAGAGTAAAAAAATAATTGGTCAGATTTATGGACGCCTGAATTGCCCGCACTACCTAGTAACCTGAAGAATGAAATCTTTGGCTAACCCTACGAACCGGCTTGTAATAATTGCATATTTTATTGTAAAAATGTGAATTTAGTTTACATACGTTTTGTCGTGGATATGACAGTATGATCGACTCTGCTTCATAACTACAAATCGATTCTTAATGACAGACCAGACCCTGTTTACATCAATTCACTAAAATCGTTCCAGTATGGAAACTGAATCACGTACCTACCAGGGTGCTGGAACCTTTTCGTAATCAATTTCGCTATGATTCCTTTGGCAAATGTACGGGATGTCAACATGACATTAGTAGCACAAGGATTCCACCCTGGTACGTGATTCAATTTCCTCCACTGTACATTGCGGGTGGCGATGCTAGCAAGTTACAAGGAAATCTATCGTACACCGCCCGCAGTGTTATGCTACTGGAATAATATACCCAGAGCTATGGCATGGCTATGGCGGCAGTTGTCTCACCGCCGGCGAGGAATCGATTGGCTCACGACTATTTTCTCACTCAAGAATGAGAATCTTTTTGTCTCTTCTATCTTTTGTCGCAGCGACAAGACCTATAAAACTCGCTGAGCTATAAAACTAGCTCAGCGATGTTAGCTTGGCGGCCGCCCCGTTCGAGCAAGTGAAGCGAGTAATCGCCCATCGCACTTGAATACTCGCTTGCAGCCGAGTGACAAAACTACACTCGCTTCTCGCTTGCTCGCCCACTCATTTCTAGTTACTCGCTCTACTCGCTTCTCGCTCATCGTCGGCGCGCGGCGGTGGGACAAGTGCCTTACGAATCAAATTGCTTTTGTTTAAAGTTTTTACACTACTGTATAAATAACCAACTTATATTCATTAAGGGCATAGTCAGTATTTTATAAAATTACCATATGAATGGAGATAAATATCGATGAGAATGCGGCTGTCTGTATGCAAATACTGTAGACATTTAGCGTACTTTTAATTTGCTGAAAACGCGTACGCATACCGCGCCGGCGCATTTGCCTTCGGAATACGCAATGGATTGGTACAGTCAGCAGTTTTCGCTTCGATGAGAGCATAAGCTCAACAACTTCATATAGTTTAAAGCTTTATTTATGTGCGACGCCGTGCGAAGAATGAGTTGCTTAAGTATTGTGTATTTTCTGTATCGCTTACTTTTTCTGGCGTATAATAAAGTCATTGTATTGTATTGTGTAATCAATTTGTTGCGGGTTACCTATACTGTGATTGTTTTGTTTACACTAACAATTCTGCATGATTTTATATTTTTATTTCTCCAATAGATCTAACAGTCAGCCTTTGTGTTACACTACTTACTTGTAATGTTTATTCTCTACTCAACCGCACCGCACCTAGTCTATCTGTGTACTAAGATGACAGTTCTGCCGACTGTATGCGCAAGAGTGCATTGTGTTCACTTCATGCGCGCGGCGCCGGCTCGTGACCGGCGCGCGCCTGCACCACCTGCCCTATACCGCCTATAGACCGGGCTGCAAACTATAGCTATAGACTGCGGCAAATAAGTGTAGCGGTGGCCATTTATGCACAAAAGTACATTACAACAAATTTAACCGACTACAAAAAACCATGAAAACAATTTTCTACTAGTCTGAAGTCGGTGCCTCAGCACGAGCCAGCAGGAGTGATTGAAGCCGATACGCGTATAGTATAGGTCTATACTCTGTCTATAGTCGTCTACCTCACCTACATATCATATGCGTATATTGAGCTTCAATCACTCCTGCTGGCTCGTGCTGAGACACCGACTTCAGACTGGTAGAAAATTATTTTCGTGGTTTTTGAAATCGGTTCATAAATGACGGAGTTCTGAGGTAACAAACAAAAAAAAAAATACAACCGAATTGATAAACTCTCCCTTTTTTGAAGTCGGTTAAAAATATGGTATCGCGGGGGAATGAGCGATGCGCGGGGCGTGCTGGGCTGGCGCGCGAGACTGTCAAACGCGTAGAAATTAAAGGTCGGCGCCTTCGAGTCGGCGGTATACCTACTTACGTGTCACGGGGTGTACTAGCTTCATAGATAAATTAATTAAATGGTGGTTGTTATGCACTCACGAGTGAAATAGACTGGCGTTTTCCCGACCCTTAGTCGACATCCTTCATGTATTAAATACCTAGTCGTCTAAAAAGTAAAAAGTTTAAGAACTCTACACAGAAGAGTTAGAATACCACGCGTATATCCTCTTAGTGAATGGGATTATCGGAGTGTAAAGTCAAAGTCAAACTCAAAATATCTTTATTCAATTTAGGCTATAACAAGCACAAAAAAAATCTACCACCGGTTCGGAAAAACCTCTGCTGAGAAGAATCCGGCAAGAAACTCAACGAGGTATATATATTTAAAGTAAGACAATACATCTCTCCTTTGAAACCTTACACTTACAGGATAACAAACAACTAAAATTGTCAAACTCCAGGTGTTTTGTGCACCTGCGATGCTAATAAATGACCCGTTTGGTCGTACACCTTCCACTTTATTTGTTCATGCAACTAGTCCCTGTCCAGTATACCTACCGATATGTTGTCTAAGTGTACTCCGATCTATTTAAGTATATTGAATTCCATAGGCAAACTTGATACTGCATCATTAATTGAGAAAATGCACGCACATTGTGTTGCCAATGGGCTTAAATGAATTTCTATGGCCGCTCCTTTCAAAGTTGGTTGGAAGAAGGAAACATTCCATTTCAAGATAGAAAATATTTAGCAAAAATGTATATTACAATTTGCAACTTTGTTTAAGCCAGATAAAATATATACAATAATAAGCAAGGGACTTCTTCTCTTGTTAAATTTAAGAGCTACGCTCTTGACAGTCTTGACGTGTGCGTGAAGCAAGGGGTTTGACCTAAAAAAAAAAAAAAACATGTATTAGGGTTTTAGACGCAACCTCGTGTGTAAAACCCATTACCCTCGTACGGGGATTTCTTAAACAATTTTCATGAATCATCATAATAATATACCACAGTAATAATAATGACTCCGAACAACGTCAATCTATAATAAAACTAACCTGAATGATACTGCAGTTGTACCTATTTGCGGACGGAAAGCCGGATGCATTTTTTATGCAAGTGCCAGCGAGTCCTGCCAAGATTCCGTATTAAAATGCAGTTTGCAAGTTAAATACTGCAGCGAATTATTCATGCCAGTAATAAATGCATTCCTTTTTAAAACTATGTGTTTCTACGCGAAGCGCAATGACAGGGGAGTAATCTCGCTTGGCTGATAAAGGAATAACATTGTAACAAAATCGGTGTCAATGACAATGAGATGAAACCTTATGATTAAGTGATTTTTCCATATGCTTCAACCAGTGATCTTGGCTTGTAACTGACATCTTCACTAAGCTCAAAGAAACTAAAACTCAGCATTAGGTCATTTTAATCTCAACCCTGAATCTATGAAGCATAAAACGTAGTTATAAGTTCTATCCATACTTTTTAGTGCCTATCGAATTTGCGTCTTTTAGCAGACAAGGTCATGCTCACTCGATGTGATTTAACCGCAATTAAAACTTTGTTTTGACACGTCATTCTGTAATTGCAGGTTCGGAAAATTGCTTGAACTTTGGGCGTAGGAAGTTGTCTATTACAAGATAATTGGTTGTTCTTTTTATTAGCTTCGCTTTTAGACATTACGTGGTTAAGATTTTAGCTATACTATTATTAAGGCATCAGTTCCGACTGATCTATCAATTATACGAAATTTGTTATTCGCGTTTTATTCAAGGGGCCAGATTGCACAAAAGACTGGCAACACGGAAAGAAAATCAAAAACGATTACTAACATAAAAGCTTTGTTTATAATTTGAATGAACAGCAAGATACATAGCATAAATAATAGCATCACACCCCTCAACTCTTTACAACTATCACGCGTGCGCAAACATATTAAATGCGAGTACCTGTATTTATATTTAATGACCATAACACATTCTGAGCTACAAATGGCCCGCTGATTATCACGGACGGTTTGAAGTGGCTAAAGCGACACTTATCTTAATAGTGATCGCCTTGTTAATGGCAAAGCTCAACGTGAGGTCTGATGTACGTAACGTTGAAAGTAAAGCTTCCTGGTTGTAAATACTGTTTATTTATTATTAAATATTTTGTCTTGGTATTTAATTTTTTTATGTTTGAATAAATTACGTTTACGAGTAAGTAGAATATCTAACGGTCTCAATAACGTGTTAGTCCTAACCCAGTCCGGTCTAGGTAAACGTGCCATTTCCATTTTCCCAGGTAGGTACCTTTTTCAAATCCTTATTTTTATATATGACAGATTTTTTGTCGAACAGTGAAAGAAGTAGTACTACTTTTCATTACGTACTTTCTAAGGTACGCTGAAAAAAAAACTATAAGATAAGACAAAAAAATGTCTGTCCAAATCCTTCAATTTATACATCCCTTGATCAGTTATCGTATTATTTTGAATTAGAAGTCACTTTCTAAGGTTCCTAATCGGTCAACGATTTCATTGCTTCAACAGGCTTTCCATTTTATTGCATCAATTGCCTTCATTTCACTGAGACTTATAGTAGCCTAGTGTCTGATTTATCCTGCAGTGTTAAAAAAAGAAATGAATTGTAAATTACTTTTTCTTCGAACTATGCTTTAATTTCATCATAACCGCACTAAATACCCAGCACAAAGCGGGACTTTTCTGCTCTAGAGCAGAAAAAATGTATATTGCATTGTTTTAGATTTTTTTTTAAATTGCACGACCAAAGAGGTAACACAAGTATTTTTGCTATTAAATAAGGCCGCATAGTGTAAAAAAATCTAGTGTCAGGTTGGTCAACCTGACGTCTTATGAAATTTGACAGATTGCGTACAAAAAATTGTTGCTACCAATCCTACCAAAAATAGTAAGTAGCCGTATATTAAAAAAAAACTGTGTTTTTGGTTGGCCAACCTGGCGCCCATCCGAAATTTGACAGATCGCGGGTAAAAATATCTGCTATATATACTAACTCTGCCAAAAAAAAGTAAGAAATTAAAAAAAAAAAACAAATTGGCGGGAACCTTGCGAATTTTCCGTGGACATTTTTTGAGAGTTCGAAGAATCAACGAGTGCTAGTGACATTTCTTTCCTATTAATTGTTTAGCATGAGATTTTTTTCGTCTACTATTCCTGTAATAGTTGAAAGAAAAGCAGATTATGCACCTCGCATTTAGTAATTTATATTGCCCTCGTGCTTTTTAAAGCCCTCGCTGACGCTCGGGCTCCAAATTGGCACTAGCTACACTAATAAATAACTTTCTGCTTGGTGCAACAATCTACTATTAATTAATCACATCGTCGTTGGGCGTGCTGCCCTATCAAACCTGAACTTTGATATTAATTTAAGCCAGGATTAGTCAGTAGCAAGTTCAGTGCTATAGCACAGGACAAGTCCTTATATGGGTAGGTAAGTTCTGCGATGTGGAGCTAACTAAGACTTAAATCTCTTATGGGTCGATTATTTTCCAATGAGCTAGTTCCGCCCTCTAAAAAAGTAAATAAATTCGAGACGAAGAGGTAAGTAGGTTATCACTTATCGGTTAGGATTAGAATGATTCTGGTTTTTTTGTGATGACATTTCATTACGTTCACACTTGGCTATTGCCTCGCATGTCAATGACACGTTAGCACCCGGTAAACACGTATGATGAATATTTATGTCACGATTGATCTTGCCCTTAGTGAAATCCTATATAATCCATCTATATATATAAAAGGCAAAAGTGATTGACTGATGTATCAACGCACAGCCCAAACCGCTGGACCTAGGGATTCCAAATTTAGCACGTAGGTTACTTTTAAGGTCTAGGGGTGCACTAAGAAAGGATTTTTCAAAATTCACCCTCTAAGGGGGTGAAATGGGGGTCCAAAGTTAGTATGGGGAAACAAGATTAGTTAGACTATTTTATTCGAAACTTCACAGGAGTACTCTTAACAATAAATAAGTAAACACGTGTTTCAGGTTTTTTGAGAATTCAACCCCTAAAAGGGGGTAATGTGGTGACAAAGTCAATCAAAAACCAATCGTTGATATATCAACGCACAGCCGAAACCACTGGACGAGACTTAAAATTTTGCACATAGATACCTTATACAATGTTAGCATCCAATAATTTGGAGATTTTTGGAAATTCTTACGGAAACGGGAAAAAACGGGATTTATATATTCGATTCCGAGTGACCCTATCTCAGTTAACTATAATAACTAGACTCTTCAAATTTGATTCACAAGTAGGTATTACATTAATCAGAAAATCGATTTCAGGATTTTTGGAAATTCCTACGGGATAAGGAAAAAACGGAATTTATATATTCAGTTTCGTGGAATCCTATGAACTATAATTAGTACTAGACTTCAAATTTGGCACAGAAGTAGGTGATTATAATAATAAAAAACAGTCTTAAGTATTTTGGGAAATTCCCACGGGATAAGGAATAACCGGGATTTATATACAGTTTAACGGAATCCATTTTTCGTTTTACTGGTCCTAGAAAACTGATATTTGGCATTGAGGTTCCTTGAGAAGTGTAGGGGAACACTACAAAAGAATTTCCCGAAATTGTGACGGGAAGGGGAAAATATGGGATTTTTCGTTTTACTGGTCGTAGAAGGCTGCAATTTGGCATGTAGGTTGCTTAAAGAGTGAAAAGAACCATTAAGAAATATTTTCCCGAAATTCCCGCGGGAAAGGGGAAAAAACGGGATTTTTCGTTTTACTGGTCCTAGAAAGCTGAAATTCGGCATGTAGGTTAAACAACCTACATGCCGAATTTCAGCCGATTTTCCAAACGGAAAGTGTAGAGGAGCGTTAAGAGAGGGCTTTCCAAAATTCCCACGGGAACGGGAAAATATCTGAATAACTGAAATTTGGCATTTAGGTTCCTTGGGGAGTGTAGGATAGTACTACAAAAGGATTTCCCGAAATTCTGAGGTCAACGGGAAAACACGGGAAAGGGAAAAAACGGGACTTTTTTTTAAGTAGGTTGCTTGGGAAATGTAGACGAGCATTGAGAGAGGACTTTCCAAAATTCACACGAGAACGGGGAAAAACGGGATTTTTCGTTTTACTGGTCGTAGAAAGCTGAAACTTGGCAAGTGGGTTCCTTGGGGAGTGTAGGGGAGCATTGAGAGAGCATTTCCCGAAATTCTTATGGGAACGGGAAAAAACAGGATTTTGCGTTTTACTGGTTGTAGAAAGCTGAAATTTCAAAATTCAAAAGTTTATACTGCACGTACGCTGCAAAAAGCCCTTTAACCGACTTCAAAAAAGGAGGAGGTTATGCGTTCCGCTATATATATTTATTTATGTATGTTCACTGATTTCTCACTCAATTGTGTACCAATTTTTAAAATGATTTTTTTATTCGAAGGAATATCTACTCCCGAGGTAGTCCCATGTCACCAAATCAGAATCTGATGACGGGATCTCAGGGAAATCAAGGGCAACCCTCAAATTTTGTAGGCACGCATTACGTTTTATATAATATTTTCTCGAGTTATTTAAGTATTTCCGTCTGGTAGACATCTTCTCATGTTGATGAGCTGATGATGGAAGTTAAAACTCCTTAACGGTCAGGAGTAGAGGATATTTTTTTAAATATTATATTTACGTGTAGACTGATAGTTGTTTTCTTTCATGTTATCTAGGTGAGCTGATGATGGAAGGTTAATCTCCTTAACGGTTAGGAGTTAGAGGAAGTTTCTTTAAATGTCATATGCATGTATAGGTACACCTTTAGTTGTATTCTTTCTGTTTATTCAGGTGAGCTGATGATAGAAGGTATAACTCCTTAACGGTTAGGAGGACACATTAAGTACCTACACCAAACCAATCAACTCATTACGTAACAAAATGTATCCATACCTATAAAACAGTATACTGTGACAGGCTGACTGACTGACAGACGACGCGTAGTTAAAATACAGATTTTACAGACCTGAATTTGGCACACATGTAGATAAAGTATCATAGAAGTGCACTAAGTAAGGATTTTTCGAAATTCCCATGGGATAAGGAAATATTTAACTTTGTCTGCTTCTTTGTTTGTTTGGTTTGGGGGAATCTCTGGAAAAACTGAGCTGATTTAAAAAAATCTATTAGTGAAAGCTTTTTAAAAATCGATACCTGAAATAATGGAAAACTGTTTCAATTCAATCGCGGACAGTGTGGTTTTCTATTGAATTTACTTATTCCTATCCCGCGGGAACAATCTATGCCGCGTAAGGTACGAAGTCGCGGGCAAATAAAACACGTGGGTTTCCTAAAATTACAACCCTGACCTAAAGATGTGAAATAGGGGTTCAAAATTTGTACGAATTATGACTATATAGGTTGATTTTTAAATTCAAAAATTTGCAAATAGAATTCTACGAAAAATCAATTAAAATACGAAAATAAAGATCGTAGAAAGTAAATCTGTGTTACCCCGCATTTAACGCGAGCGAAGCCGCGGGCAAAAGCTAGTCTAACAATAGAACTGCAGGCTGCCAAACGATTATGAGCTTGAGATTTCCACATGTATGTCATTAGTACCTAAGGCTGGTAAGTTAAAACGTCTTTTTTTGTAATTGTTTGCTCCATAATATCCTGTTAGAAATAGGTTACTTTCTAATATGTAATTTAATATTGCTCTTTTCTTGGCACCGCAAGAGATTTAAACAATCTAAACTATATTCAATTGTAATTATGTGAACTTGTGACAGTTATTTCCTAATGTCGTTGTCATGATTTTGTTTTCAGTTGCTTCATGGAAAAAAATAACTAGATATGTTGACCACATCCTTCTTCACTTGAAAGGCCCCATTTAGACCGAGTTCTTAGTTAATCCTCTTATTCACTTGACCACTTCCGTTTCCAAACTACGAACAATTTGTTTTATGTAATTGCAAACGAGCGTTACAAACGTCCAGAATGAGTAACAAAATATGCGTAGCAAATCGGCAAATTACTATGTTGAATTGTGGGCGAGATGTGGTGCCTCCGCAAAAGGACACCTGCCGGCGCCATGATTCACGGTCCTTCGTCCACAAATGGTAATCAATCATTCTTTAAGGATTACCTGGAATTTAAATGTTCATATATTTGTTTAATCCAAAGATGATTCGATATCATATTTCAGTTCTTTGTGTACCTTAAAAACAGTTAAAATCGAAGTAATAACTAGTAGGTATCACTATTACTTCACCGCGTTTTTCATTTTTCATTGCAACATCTTTATCACGCAAATGAACATTTACATAGTAGTCATCGTAAAAAACCCCACACACCAAGATTTAAACAATAAGATCGCGTCCTTGTCAACTAGAGATTTATTCGTTCCCACAGAATAAGTTATTGCACCAGGATCCTCCACCTGTGTGTTATGCTCTATTCTCTTCGTATATGCAATTATCTTATTTCCTAGTACTGATATCGCTATTAACTCTTCAATTCATTTTAATATTGATGAGCGTTGGATTCCGGTTCGACACTTTATGTTATCCTCAATCTCAGCACAAACTTATTCTATCAGAATCGATTATATAAAATGTTTCAGCTCTGTGAATTAATTGTTACGCATAAAAATAACCATAAGGACTTTTATGGAGCGATTGGCGATTACAATAGGATGCAAGTTTCATGGAATAGGTAGCTATTAATATAATGGTTAACCATATAGGACAGAAGAAGTAATCAATCTGATGACTTTGAAATGATGTCAGTAGTATGATTCCAGTAAGTACCTCGCCTTGTCATGACATTGAAATCTGTACTAAAAAGTTTTTTTTTTTTGATAAATACAGCTGAAGTAAAATACATAAAACTTTTGCTGCTGAAAAGAAAACACTAAGAGTCGTTAAGACGTGTACATTGGGCGGAATAATGGTTTCTTTTAACGATGTCAGCGGGGCTTGCATTTGGAATGAAGAACGTTTATACTGGATTTATTTTATTCTTCTCAAATTCATAAACGTGTTTTTGACCATATTCCTTCTCGCAGAGTATTTTAATCCCGGATCTTTGCGTCGAAGCAAGTTTGCACGTACATGGCATCCGGGTCGCTGGTCTTTCTTGGTCTTGCTTTTGTTGCCATTTGCCGTATCCTGATTGCTCTTTTCATTAAAGTTTTCTAAATCGGATATAGCGCTTAGTCATTCACGATCATCGCTTAAAAAAAGTTCTGGTGCGACATATTCATTAATGTTACAATGATTCACATATCTGTTTGCTATTGCGGTGCTAAGATGTTCGATGTCATATTCTTTGTCATCGTTTAGTTATGCTCTGACGATTTCTGTCATAATGTTTCAAGCGTGCTTAATGGTGATGTCATTGTGGTATTGGGCTCGTTCCGACGCCTGTGACGTACGCGATAATCTTCAAATCTTTGAACTTTTTGTGTTGTCATTATAAGTTAGAACCGACAAGAAAATTGCTTCTCCAAAGTTACGTGGGTTGTTCGCTTTATTTATTTTGTTATTGTTACTTAATGCCGCTAATGGTTTACTAAACATCATTATCATCTATTATTACCACCCAATTATCATGATTTAATCTAACTGCACCTTGACACGTTATCTTAGCCATACTTAGCGTTACGATGATGTATTGTCTGCTTCCGCCGACATGGCAGAAAGGTCAACGTTTTATTTGGCCTACGTCACTCCCACGTTTTCAATTGCCTACTAGTGTGATGAGGCCTGTGTGCATTCTCAGCACGTGCGTATCGCCTACGCCGACAGCACCCTCCTCAGAACAGTATAACATCATCGTGTTCGTCACGCAACAGGAATCGTGTGGGTTTTTCTCGGTAATGTTAACCACGTTGCCGGTGATGCGGACGACACCCGACTGCAAATTTGACTCCATACGGATGTGTATCGTGTGGATTTGCCAGCTGCTAATCGACGTGTTTATGCGTGCGTGACTGCTACTGTTTGTTTACACCATTTTTGATGCGTGAATTGTTCAGATCTAATCATGTCGCCTTTATGGTATAGGTATCCTAGATTTTTGAACAGCTTCAAGTTTTGCGCACTACATTTAGTTATGGTTATGCATAATTGACGTAATTTGTCCGTCATCGTCCTTCGCGGTCTCACGAGCGCTGTGATGACAATTAGATAATTTAACTTGCAATTATGCAAAACTATCACAGCCGCAGTAATTCGACCAGGTCTAATAGTGCGTCCGGCTTAGATTATTCACTGACTCATTAGAGTAAATTTTGTCCCTAACTATATTTACATTTTCCAGTTCGAGCAAAGTCACATGTATTAGTAAACTAATAGTTATTAGTTTGTAATTCAGCTCTCGACGATTCTTAACCTTACTACCGTCACCATATAGTCCAAATGGGCATTTACAATGGCCTTTTGCGACACAGCTCGCCGGCCACCGTTTCAGATCGGATCTGCCGCAACCCTGCTCGGGACATGCTTTCTATTTCGAAATATTATTCATAATTCTCGTTACCTGCATGCGTAAACTATTTTGAAATAGATCTGGTGTATTGGCGAGATATTAGATTGAAATGAAACCTCATAAACGATCTGCAGGCTAGCTAAACCATGCCATATTCATGGATGTTATATACATTTCTGGGTGAAAAGCTAACTAGATGTACTGTTACGGAATGAGGGTTTTCACAGAGGCGAAATATCGCTAGGTGGCGTTAGTATCGTGAGGTCCGTTTGACGTTCGCTTGCGATTAGTTCAATTACTTATTTAACCAATCACGAGCAAACGTCAAACGTAAGTAACTCACGATACTAACGCCATCTAGCGATATTTCGCCTCTGTGAAAACCCTCATTGCTTTGCTAGTGAGCTGAAGTTGTATGTAAAGAAACTGAGAAAATTGTATCAAAACTGAACCCCAATGTTTCCAGTTTAATTAAAAGTTCTCAGTTCTATTTCGTTAAAGTAAATTAATATATTAATTAACAAACAAAGTTACCATCTTTGTTTTAATTTCGATTCTAAACTATCGCATAAGTTACTAGCGAATAACAGCATTTCATAATAATTTATTGATGTTTATTTAAATGTAGGACACCGGCGCAACGCGGAACAAAAACTATCACCGTAGTGTAGCTAGTGCAACTCCAAAAGCAGACCATAGCCAACCTAGGCAACCCAGATCTGTCCTAGAATAGCCACTATAGATTGCACACCATTCATATTATTAACTGCCAGTTAAGCTTCGATTACATTCAGCGAGTAAAAGTCGCTTTTTTTTATTCGACTGGACGGAAAACGAGCAAGTGGGTCTCCTGATGGTAAGAGATCACCATCACCACCTCCCATAAACATGCGTTGCCAACCTAGAGGCCTAAGATGGGATACCTCAAATGCCAGTAATTTCACCGGCTGTCTTACTCTCCAAGCCGAAACACAACAGTGCAAGCACTGCTGCTTCACGGCAGGATGAGCGAGCAAGATGGTGGTAGCAATCCGGGCGGACCTTGCACAAGGTCCTACCACCTGCACCTGCGCTTAGTAAGTAGCTTTACATTGTGAGGGTGTCATAGTTTCCGACCGGATAAAAATGTCATGCACCAGTCAATGTAATCTTTAACTAGCTCAATGTAATACCTATACACTTGAGAAGTGGACGAGATATAAATACTATAGATAGCTATCTTCATTGAGGTGTTGTGCTAACCATTTTTTAAACAAAGCCAACGTAATTAGATAAGCAAAACAGCCTATAACAAAACAAATAATTAAAACTGACATTTTGTTCGGTGGGAAAAGTGTAATGATCAGTCTACAACTTATGTCAGAACAAAAAAGGTCATCGAGAAAACAAGTAGGTACGCCTTCTTTGCTCCTACGTTTATCTAAAACTATAGAACCCCTTGAAACATTGATATGATAACAACTATTTAGTGTACCCCAAAAGATGCGACCCCGTTTCCCCATTATCTGAGCTTTTTTGGGTTAATCGCAAGAAACCGCGGAAAGAACAAAGTCGGAACTTTTGAATAAAGTTATGTCTACTATCCAAAATAGTAAATTACACAACAGTTACGCAACCCTTCGATAAGGATTCCCTTAAAGATATCTTAACGACCACAAAACGTGATTCGTTACGGACTTTCTCACAGTTTGTCGCGAGTTACGGACGGACCGTGCTCCAACTGGACATTGGGAAACTACTACTGCAGGTACATACTGGTCTCTATAACCTAGAGAAGTCTGTATAGCTTAAGTTATTGTCATTAACTTTTTCCTCTGGACGATAAACTAATACAAATAATGAATTCGCCCCAAGAAATACAAGTTGACGTGATTGTTTGCCAACGTTTGTTATACCAGTACTATCTATATTAGTACTAGCAGTTTATAGATACACAACTGGGATGAAAACACTCCTTTGTGCTACTCAGTCAGACATGATACACGTAAGACAGTCATAACAACGGATTTCCGTTATCATCAACCATCAAAACTACCTACATAAGATTTAAAAATAACATCCTATATTGTCAAGTAACCTCTGCGGTCGTGATTTGACAGTTGACTCGTCATTCAATGCATATATGCTATGTATTATGTTATTATTGGCAAAGCGAAAATAAAATTACACACAAGTACGCAACTTCTTTGCTTAGAATTTTCTCGTTACAATACATACATTACATACGTTAACTTTCTGTTACTTGACAATATTCTAATAACTCATAACCGCCTTTGTATTCAAATCCAAGTCGCACAATGAACGATCGACCCCAAATTCCTATATTGATATGTAAATATTATTTTCTGCCAGATCTTTAACCCCAGCGACTGACAAGTTTATACTTGCGAGTATACTTCAATCATTAGCCATTAAAGTTAGGTATTTAAAGTATTTTTAAAGAGACTATTAAGTTAGTCATCCGTTTCTAATGAATTATTTCCACTAGCCAATTGAGACATCAGCGGTCCAAGTGCTCGATCTTACTAAATTAAGAATCAAATCATTTATAAACATTATACAATAGACATCTGTACAATATAAATCAATATAAGTGGAACACAAATGGACGTTTAACCGTAAGAAAGCTAACAAAGCTTTGATTGAAAAGTTACATAAACCCATTTGCGTGCTATTTGTTTATCAACACAAGTGAGGTAACTAATACAAGGACTCTTAAATAAATCAGATCATTGAAGAAGCCAAGTGATTGATGCTTTAAACCTGTTCAATGGTAAACGAGGACAAGCCCTTACAATTTGTTGACCTTAACCAAACGTATCCATGAAAATGTTCTAAGTATTCTCATTATATGGATGATGTGTGCGGTTTGAAGTTGACACTGTAAGCTATTAACATAGTTGTCAATAATGGGCCGTATAAATAACAAACGCCTGCCAAGTGCGAATCGGACTCAGGTTTCCGCGCAACAGCACAGAACACCTCTCCTAAGCAAATTGTTCGCATCGTGGGATCATTTTAGATGTTTACTGTCTTTCGACTATATAGGTACATTGAACACTTATTTTGAAAAATGTTAATCAGAGGCCTTACACACTTGGTATCACAATCGCTTTCACCACTTCATTCTGTCACACGGTATACGACGAGGTTAGAAAGAGATGGAGAACGCTATCGCGAACGTCAGCGCGTTAGACAACACGGCCTCAGGTTTACTAACTAGATATTTTCTAAGATTATGGCAACGTAACTAAGACTCTTGATGCAGAATAACATTGGAAATTATATGGATTAGCTACTGATAGAGTAGGAAATGTCTATCGATTGGATTTAATCCAACATGCATCAATACGCGGCATCCTACATGCACTAAGCCAAGTGGCTCACCTCGTATTATTGCCCTGTTGCATTATTGTAGGCTATAGGCTGCTTGGAAGATTTCCGCCATATTCAATGTCATGTGCCTCTTGGTGCACTTTATGCATCGTAAGTAACTTATTTACTGTCATATAACCTTCCATAAATATCTGTTTTCTTTGTTGTACCTTTTTTTATACGATTGCCAAATTTGTATTGGACCTTTGTTGTATCGGATGGTTCTATGTACAACTTTGGAATGAGCCTCCACGAGCTCGCTCGATTAGCAATCTAATATGGAGAGCAAGACAGCAAATTATCGTTGGTAGCCACAGTGGCTTGTCATAAATTTAAATCATGTATATGCTTTGGATCAAGTTTAAAGTTAACTATTTAGAAACTAGTCTGTCGCAAACACGGTCCTACATCCTGAGATTAAATGGACTTCAGGCGCTAGTAATCTTATAATCAAATTTGTTAATGTCTAGGCAACCAAAAACGATACGCTCACGCCCGAATAAGGGGTGTTGTCCAATGGCGCCAACGCTTATAGACTTCGTAAACAGATTTATTGCTCGAACAGCGTTTAGAAACATTGGCTTGGTAAACGGTGGATTGTATCGCTCAGAGTTCGATTCACCGCCATTATTGTAATTTGGTTGGGATCTGGTAATACTTTACAATATTTATGTCGAAGGCTAACCCACGCGATCGGTAGCCGCTCGAGCAGCACTGAAAGCTTTTAGCATTTTTAGTTAAGGTCTGTGTTATGTTATGTATGAGGTGTAAACTTAAAGATCATGTTTATTCGTAATCCAACGTTAAATGAGATCGATGCAAACAACTAACGTTATTAAATATTAAATAAATAAATATCACGGGACAATTCACACCAATTGTCCTAGTCCCAAAGTAAGCTCAGCAAAGCTTGTGTTATGGGTACTAAGCAATATTATTTACTTACATGTATGTAATTTCAATTTTACATCGCATTGCTTTTTACTATAATGATGTAATTTTTTAATGACAGATAAATAAATGTATATTATTATTATGTATATTTTTTGTGGATTATGAAAACAAGACTAGATTTAGTAGCTATCCAGGTATATAGCATTTGACACACTGAACGTACCTACCCATCTTAACAGTGGCGTCAACCTTTTTTGGGTTCTTGGTTAATGCCTCTTCTGCGTTTATATTATGCATAGCAATTACAATATCTATTACTGTTTACAGACCACAGTAACCGCAAAGTTCAAAATATCCACGCATTCTTACAGGTGGTCTGCTTTCACAACGCGAACTAAACTGTCATTAATCTAACCGCATCGTTATTAATGAATGACAGACAGACGGACACGCCGGTTTCGTTAGGTTAAACCGTATACATTCTTAACGAGTTCTTTGTAACGTTATTTTTGGTTTGGTCAACTCTTACTGAGTCAAGGACCAAGTTATGACAGAAATCTCACAAAGGGCAATTTGCGTTTCTTCAAAAGTAACACAATGCTTTTTTGCAAGAAGTTGTCGGTTAAATGAGTTTTCAAAAGTAAATGGAGAATGTGTGTTGAGGGAATGGTCTTTCGCGCTATAGGCGTAGATTTGAAAAAGAAGAAGCAATTATGAGATTCATTAGTTTTAAGTTTGTTTGTTATTTGGGTTTTTGAAGTTTGCTCGGTACCTAAGTTGTTAAAGTTCGCTAAATTCTGTAACAATGTTAAGGTACTATAGTATTGTATTTAGACGCATCCTATCAACAAATCAACCGTCGACAAACATACTATACTATAGGTTAGTAGATTCCTATCCTACCTTCAAAGCTACCTTGCTGCTACTTGCAGTTGTTGCTATAGGTACTTAGAATTTTGTTGCTTTTTAGGCTGCTTTGAAAGTGACTCACGACAGAGACGGTGCCAACCATGACTTCGTGCATGCGCTTCTAATGTCCGCTTCTATTTCCTCTCCAATATCCGATAAACAAAGCATTGCATAACTCGATTAGGAAGTGCCAGTGTCCTTCGTGTCTGACGCGAGCAGGTGCCGACGCAGCGGGTTATTAATACGTGTCACGACACGTGTTTCTTGCACCATCCGTCGCGCGTTGCCAGTGTTACCAACCCTAACGAGGCAATATACTGTTGCCTTTTTTTGTTTTTTTTTATTCCATCATGATCAAAAAAAAATTTTTACTCGATAAACCTGTGATTTATAAATCACAATCATAACTATTATTTCGCAAAAGCGTTACCCTTATTCCCTGACGGAATGTCCACATAAGATTTTTTTTGCTGACTGTACTTGCATTGTCGTCCAAACTTTGTTTATCAGACAATGTTTTCTGCCATTTATTATTAATACATTTAAATAAACAATTCTTGTACCTACATTTATTTATTCATTTCGGATTTCTCAGAAACGGCTCTCACGATGTCGATGAAATTTGTTATGAGGGTATTTACGGAGGCGAACAATCGATCTAGCTTGGCTTTAACTCTGAGAAAACGCGTATTTTCGAGTTTAAGCCTGAGCGCAGCGTTGTCTAGGTACAGTCAGCATCAAAATTAGCTGCACATTTTCGTTTTGCAGCCACGTACTAAACGCCATGCAAGATTTGATGCTGACTGTACAGTCAAGTGCAAATATATTGACACGGCCAAAGCTACAAAAATATGTAGGTATAATACTTACACGGCAATACAATACGATACAATACAATAACTCTTTATTGCAAACCAACACAGTAAGCAGTACAGAAAACACAGGTATATACTTGTCAACCACTGTATATTTTTAAATAAACACATTTTCATTTTCATTTTCATACATAGAGATTTTCTAAGGACCTTAATTTTAAGTGCATAAAGTCGTGTGTGGTATACACAGACATATTTTTGCAACTTGTTGATATCTTTGCACTTGACTGTACGTACTGTTTAATATAATTTCGGTGCTTTTCGGTGTCATAGGGTTGGCAACACTGCGCGCCGATCTCGTTGTGCCACCATTTAATGCGGACAATCAATCTGCGGATAAAGATGATGTTACATGGTCTTATGTAATGACAGGTGTAAGTCGTGCGCATGCGCAGCTTGCCGGATTAAGGTGATTGCGATGTGACTTTTTGCAATGGGGCCTTAGGAAGTTTAGTTTTTTCACGCTAGACCAAGTACAGCCGCCATCAGATATTTCGGAGCGGCCAGAGTGGTCAAAAATATCGGCACATGCACTCTATTATTAAGGTACCTATTAATGTTCATGTATCAATATTCTTGATCACCTTGGCCGCTCCGAAGTATCTGATGGCGACTGTACGAGTAAATTCAGTTGCTCGAAGCAGGAAACAGTCAAGCATTTTTCGTCAATCAATAATAGGTAGTTTTGGCTATCTGTACCCTTAGTGTAAGTTTTCTGTTACAAAATACGTCTCGATCGCGTTCGCGTTAAAATCTCAATTTGTATGGAAACACGAACAGCGCCTCTAGCGGAACGTTTGCGATGTTCGTGTTTCCATACAAATTGAGATTTTTAACGCGAATATGATCGAGACGTTAATATTTCGACAAGTTCTACAACGTGTCTCTACCCTCTGCAGCTCTGGACAAAAGCTGAAATCCCGATTAGAGTTCCTTTTCAGAAGTCTACTCTAGTCTAGTATAGTAAGTTATTTGACTACATGAATTAAAAAAAAAAATATATTTATGTTCTGAAGTATTAAATAGTAAATCAGTAATTTCTGCGTTAATACTGTGGCGTTTGGTATGAAGGCACATAGGTTAGGAATACCCTAATCAACACGTTTTATTCATCTCTGTCCAGGTAGAAACACGTTGTATAAAACCTGCTTCTTTTTATTTATTACGCCCATGCGTGCACAGTTCAATCCTAAACAACATAAAAACTAAATAAAGTAACATTCCTGTCTACACAACACACGTAAAGGTGAACGAGCAGAACGTGTCACGAACCGAACCGAACAGTCTTCCGAAAGAATTTGTAAGTCCCCGCATAATAACTTACGTACACAACCAAATTTTGATTCCTAGGCCACCATGGAACCTTATCATAATAAATAATTTAAATTCTCTGTAAGAATGTTTATCGAATGACGTATAATGTCGTTACGACAAGGTTCTGTAGTGGCCTAGGAATCAAATTGGTTGACTATACGTACTCACTCTAGTCTAGGTACGATAACCGTCTCCATTCGAAGCTGTTTTGAAAATTATTGAATTATAAATATAACAAACTGGACGTCAGTTTTTAGGATCGGCGCCACGTGGGTGGCTTGTTTTGTAGCTTAATGCAGCTGTAAACTCATTTAGATGCTCTTTAAGATTAGGAATTAAATTGAGGTGTCCTTGAATGTAATTGTACGAGTTTTTTTGCCTTTGTGCGAATAGAGAGAGTACTACTTGGTACTAAGGACATTATAATTAATAATTGCGCAAACACTTATTCCTTAAATAAATCCCCGCAATACGAGCACTGTTATAAATGAATAAATGAAATAAAAAAAATCCGTTGGAAATAAATGAATTTATTATTATTATTATTATAATCTGAATCAGTACCACCATTAAGAATTTACGGCTACCATTAATTTCTCCATGCAAATAATTTACGCCGTCGCTCTCTTAAACTCATGGTAGTGGTACTGGGGTTTGGTTTCTGGCGTGAGATAGTTAACTCTCGGGAAATAATGATCCAAAATCATACAGGAATTTTAACTTTTCGAAACAAATTGGTTAAACAGTCCTTTCAAGTCTCATTTCAACACATAATGAAACATTAATCCGAATTAAGCGTGTAGAAGCTTTTCTTTATTGCATTGCAAAATGTATAGGACCGGCACCTGGCTACCGTGCCCTGTGAAATTAGATTTAAGCTCATACTGCACAGCGAAATGATTATCGTTGCCCTACATACCTACGACGGCCGGCAGAGCTTGATCGACGTTCATTTATGCGGTAGGTACACGCTACTCAAAATAACATCAACATTTTGATAATCATGTTTTTCACATGTAACAAAATCGATAACTGAGATTTTACTTCACCATTGCAATTAGTACGTTTGTGCACTTACCCATGGAGTAACAACATTAATGTGCGCTTAAGATTGAGTAACGCGCAAGTTTTTATTACTCGCTTAGCGAACCTTTAAGTCCAACATTGTTGAAGGCCGACGTTTAATCGGCACCTTATTGAAAATTTCCGTACCGAAACCGCGCAATGCACAATTTTGTCTAAATTCATAATAAAATGTTTGACCTCCGGCGACCCGATCCAAGCATGCGCCGGCGTTTCGTTTGAGTTTTACGAAACCCGAGCGAATTAGAGCAGCAATTTATGTGTGCGACGTGTCCTAGACGGATTCGGGTACAATGCGGTTTGCGTAACACGTTGTTAACTAAACCTAAAACGACGCGCGCACACGGCTGGGACGAGATTTATATCGCATGGGTTGAAGTCCTTTGCGCTTCCTTGCTCCGTTTTTTAAGAATCAGACTGCGTGTAATAAGTGCCAAAGCAAATACACAATTTCAGACGGTCGGTTTCTACAGTAAAATTGTAAATTGACCATTTCTTAAAACAAAAAATACAAAAAACATGTTAGACTATTTATTCTATCACTTATTTAGGTGATCAGATCACTGTGTTACTCACTGTAAAGCGTGTGATAAAAATCATTGATTCTTTTCAAAACTTGAACTACAACTTTGGACATCTCTTTGGATTGGACTCATTATCCCCTTTAGTTCAGAACCATCGTCGCTGTAGGGCCAGAGGGCCACTATAAGTTTTAATGTCAAGTGTCAACTGCAAACCTCTCAGCTCTCAGTTGACAGACTGTTTCCAACAGGAATGCTACAAGGCGTGCCGGATACAAACATAATGCAGTATAGCATACCAGCAACGGTAAATTGAATTATTTAAACTTTAGCCAGGTTTCGCAATTTCTATTTAGATACCTGTAGTTTCGATTTAAATAGTAAGTACCTATTGTAGGCTTAACTTAACGTCTTAGTAATATCAAAGAAGATGATGAATGTTAAGAGGATTGTGTAGCTATAAATTTTCATACAAAAAGCGATAACGTTTTTCGCCCCTTAAATGTTGTCCAATTTTAATAATTTTTGTATATGTTGTAGATATAATAAAAAACTAAGGCCGTACGTTTTCATTTTAAAGAAATATTGTTTAAAACAAAAGTTACAAGCATCTAAATATCTATATTTTTGGCTAGAAAATTACCTCTGACGTTTTAATTTTTTAATTTTAACCAAACTGAATTAATAAAAAGAAAAACGTACAGCCCTAGATTAAGATGTACTGATTCGAATGACATCAAAATCGTCTCATTTTGTGAAAGTTTAAGGGGGGGGAAACGTTATCGCCCGAAACAATGTTTCAGAAGGAAATAGTAGGCAATCGCCTCCAGGACTGGCAACTCTCTCTATCGCACGATGCGGGTCGGGGGCAGGGGTATTGTAGTGATGTCAGAGGTGATATCGATATTATTATAGCCTAGGGTGGAGAAAGTAATATCGATATATCGATCGATACCGACAGGTTTATCAGGAAATAAAACACTATCGTGAAAAGTGCCTCCGAATAAGTTTATTGATTTTTATTGTTTTATTTTAGAGTCTTCAGTGTTTTATATCTCTTGTATTTTGGTCGAGTAGCCTTGGTAGCGAAACTGACTAAACTTTATTTTGTATAAGTTACAAAATTATAATACAACTGAGCACGGTCGATAAACTGGAACGTATTTGAGTGCCGTATAAGTTACGCGCGTGAGATTTAAGAGAGAGAAGATCTACGAGCTATACGGTACAGCGTTTATTTTTTGCCTTCTAATAAGCCGAGGACCCAAGCCAATAGGCGACTATTTTGCTACACACTTACATACAATTACAATACGTGAGCTTTTAGAAAACCCTTCGGGATTCGGGAAATCGGAAGGAATTATTAAAAAATGACAATTGTCTTTTTGACTCAGTAGCAATCCATCACGCGTAGAGTGCAATCGTTGTGTTTTCATTGATTTATATAGAGCAGTTAAAACCACCACTTACATATATTTATTTAGGTAGTTTGTTATTTTTCGGAAATTGATTTCCATGGTGAGTCAATTTAAGCAGGGTATTTCTGTAAATAAATGTACGACATGTATAAATAAATTTTTCTCAAAAATGTCCGTAAAAGTTGACATTATTCTTTACATATCAGAAGGTGAAGTGCATAGTTTACGGTCAGCGAAAAATTAAAAAGTTAAAAAGATTGCAGGCGCGCTAGCTCGACAATAATGAATTAGCGCGCCTGCAATCAGTCACATTTTTTTTAAGTTAAAAAGGCCATGGAAATGTTGGCACAAGTCGTATACAGTCAAGTCTAATGGCCGGTATCAGAAATTTTGTTGGAACTCCGGACTTTTCCTATTGGGTCTGAAATTGCTTGTGGTGTTTTCAGTGGAAAAGTACACCTGCAGTTTATTTTTAATGAAAAAGGCGGGAAAGCATAACAAAAAAATTGGAATAAAATAAAATTTTATAATATATTTTGAGAAAAAAAATTCTATTTCAGAATTTTTCACCATTTTTGAGAAAAGCTTTATATTAGTCTCGGCTGGAATAGCAATTGCTGGCTTCGTATTAGTTAAACGGACTCGCAAGCTCGTCCGTTTAATACTCATACTCAGCCAGCAATTGCCTACTTCCAGGCCACGACAATAATCTACTATTGTATACAAGTTGAAAGTTTTAAGAAAAAAGTTGGTCGTAAATATTTTAATAATGTGCAAGACCAAGTTATAGAAGCAACGGGGATTTCGTAAAGTACATTTAAAAAATATAAAACGAAAGAAAACCAAAAAATTCATTTGACGTGCCCAAGAGAAGTAGATACAGTATAACAACAGCTCTATATACTTCCAAATAAAAGTAGTGTGTGGAGGCGGGTGTTCTCAATTTAAATTGACGATGGAAGAATTCGAAAATGGTGATTTTGTTTTATTTGTATAATGACAAAAAGTCATATTGTATTAAAATTTGAAAAAGATAATAACTTTTTACGGTAACTTAGAAAAGTTTCGCAAGTTGATAAAAGAACAGAAACGCATATTATCACGATCGCGTGTTATCGTCTTTACCCGAAGCATGTTCTAAAATCAAGATTCTTTTTAAGAGTTGAACGGAACTTTGGACTTACCGTTGGACTCTTATGACTTTAAAAGAAAGGTATGTGGTGTTGCGATTTCGAGTTTCCACTCTAGTTTTAAGGCAATAAATAATAGTTAAAAAAGCTCGGCTGCCGGTCGGTCAGTCAGTGTGCGCCGCGCGCAGCTAGGCGTGCCCGCCCGCAGCGTCCCCCCTGCTGCTGTCGCAGTGTGCGTGAGAGTTTGCCATGTTTGTGTTTGTGTTGTTGACGCCTGTGAGTTTCGCCGTGAAACAGATATAAATTTTAAGAATACCAACTCGCGTCGCGTATCGGCACTACACAATCCTCTTAATGTAAGATGGGTTTATCACTTAGTTGTAACTTATTGTTAACTTCTTACCACAGGTAGTGTAGTAAATGTGCTCTGGGTTTATTATTTAAAACCATAAATAAAATCGTGTAAAAAACTAAACTACGTCTTTCAATAATAGACACTCTCATGATCGAAAGCACGACATAAGTAGGTACCGATTTTTCAAAATGTTCGGAGGTATATTATTAGGTTTAGCATGTCTTTACTCGGCGTAGTAGATAAAGGCTCTTGCAATGCGGTAAGTAAAAGGTCTCTCCAGGTTAATCCGGCAGTTAAATCAAAAGATAATTTATAATTGCTAAAAATAAAAATATTACAAAACTTCCTCAAACTTTACCAGACAGTAACCGTGTCCTAATGGATCGGCGTTCGTTATCGGCCGATCGCAACCGGACTTGAGAGTAAAAGTTAACTGAACCACCTGTTCGCTGCAGGATTTGATATTAGTTAAGTCATTGTTTAAATACCTATTGGCTTTGTTGGGGTTTAAGCCTTACAAAGGTTAGTGATAATGTTAGACCAGTGAAGGCAAAAACCACTGTCATTTTCTAATATTGAAAACTGTTTGAAAACAAAATAAACTATTTTTAACAGTGGATGCTTATTCTTCTTTAAACTAAACTTTAAAAACCAAAGGATAGTTTCAATTTTAATATTATAAAATTTAACATTCACTCTCATTGATTTGATTACCTACATAATAATGTCAGATTTGCATTTTAATGATACTATCTATCTACTCAAATCAAATCAAAACCTAATAGTAATGTGTGTACCTACAAGTGCAGGCTATCTAAATAAGCCGACGTCCAAAGAACATAGGCATGCTTTCCTAATAATTTTACTACCTTTACGAGTAAACTCTTTACAAACTATCTTTTAGCGCTCCATCACGTGTACTCTGTCTGTACAGCCTATAAATAGCGCAGCAAAAAGTGGCCGCGATACCGTGACTGGATCGCGCTTTATTGGTGCAATGTTATGCATAACAAGTCCCGATTGTAATTATAATATATATAATAGATCTTGGAGTGCGGTGCAGCTGTAGGAGGGGAACCATTCTTGTAGATTTTTCATACAAATGAAAAAGACACAAATTTTAAACGAATAAAATAAACTTCGTCGTAGTGTGTGCTACTATGAAGTAGGGTAGGGAGATATTTTAACGAGTTTAAGGATTTAATCCCGACTTATCGAGCTTTTTTCGGCTTTCGCTGACACGAATACAGTTGGCTACGAGACCTGAGAAGTCTAAATGCGGTCGGGACCTTAGTCGGTTGAAAAGTAGAAAACATTACATTTTATATACGGTTAGTCAAATAAGTGAGCTAGACAGTTTTCTATGAAATTAATATGTCGCGCCGACCTTTCAAGTTGCCGGACATGCTTGTCGACATTATTTTTTTATGTCATTCAAACGATAATCAACTTTGGGTAGACCATATGTTTGGTTGATGGTAGGTGGTACATTATGTATTTAAAACTAGGCCCCTAAAATTATATTCTAGATTGACTGACAATTCAAAGTAAAGAAATCGTAACCGTAAACAGAGACGCCGTTCCATTATGAAGCTTGACGTGATATAGCAATGCATAAGCAAATAAGCTTAATTTTATGATGAGACAATGCGACGAAAGAAGTTTCACAACACCCAACACCCAACAATATTTGTTTGTTCTTCTTCCACAATGAAATAGCGACCTTTGCTGCTTCAGCCTTAAAATCGTTGACATTGTATGTATTATGCAGTAATGACTAAACACTAGACACATACATATCCGATACATTAAAACGATAAAGAAACAATCACCATCATCCGGTGTTCAGCGACACTGTTATTATAGCACTTGATTGACACCAAGACCTATTATTAATAAAAAAAAAAAACAAAGTCACGTAGTTATGGTTACCCCAGACGGTGCACGGCACGCTGTCCGCGTGCGCCCGCGCCATGTCGCAAAGCTTGCGAAACCTTAATGCCGCTGCTATGGTCAGCGACCTTAATGAAACCGCCCATTGTTTGATGGGGATAGAGAGTGATAATAGCAGCTCTAATAAACATAAGGGAGTAACCGACGTGGACTCGATAAACCGCCTGGTCGGGCTTATTTGGCTATTCGGAGAAATTGATATGACAATATATACGTTAAAAAATATTGTTTTTCAATTGAACGGTATGCAACTCAACGCTCTGTGAATTGCGATACGATATTCTGAGGCCGCCTTTTGTACCTACTCTTATTTAGCTAAATATAACAATCCAAAACCAGCTCTGTAGCTACACTCGTTAGCAAAGGCACGTCGGTTACTCCCTTTTGAATGTCAGTTTTTCATATGATCGTGGCAAGTTTGTCACGGTTTGGGTGTAAGTTTGGTATGTTGTTTTATTTTCGACCACACTCGGTGTCCTTAGTCTGCACTGGTCTGCGGTCGTATTAACTATTAACAAATTTACAAGAGAACCATGATAAGACACTTCAATGATCTTACACCAAATAGATTTAAAGGCACGATTCATAGAACTGTTTAGTTTATGTTTGTTCTAAGCACCCTAATGATTGTATGATTTTTTGGCATAGCGCGTGTTTCGCAAGTTTGATTAAGAAATTTCTCATCGCGTCCTCATGTAAATAACGTCTAATGAAATTATATGTATCGTAGTTCCGTTCCTCATATTTTAGATATGGTAGAATGAACAAAGTAAGTAACTAACTAATTTCATACGGGCGGCATAACCACAATGAATTATTGCAAGCTGAAATTAGCAGTGGTGTGCAGTGACCATTTAAGTTAAGCAACCCGGAGCTTGAGCGTGAGTTAGGGATGTGTTCGGATGCAACACCTTGTAGTTACTATACCTACAGTACACAAACTTGCTATAGCCGTCATCACTGACATCACGTAAGTAATTTAGGAAACCCGGTGGGAATTGAGATGTTACGATGCGAGGCCATTACATAGTACCTAGTAATGCAACCTCTTTGATAGAGAACGTTTGATATTGCCAGATAGGAAGTGCAGATAAGGGACAAAATTTGTATGTAACTCACTGGTTCAGTAACTTTACTTTGAAGTGTCCAGAAATACATCAAAATCAAAATCAAAAATCAAAATTCAGATGCGATGGGCACTTTTACACGTCATTTTTAAAAACTACCAGCGCTTTCGGAAAGACCATCATTGCCAAGAAGAATGCGCCGCAAGAAACTTGGCAGAAAGTCATTTGACTACAGTATACAATGAAATAAAAGAAAATACAAAATAATAATAATAATAATACAGGGATGTATGGGTCCCTTAGTTACAAAACTAAACTCTAACTATAATCTACGTTCAGTGGAAGTGTAGACTGCTTCCACCGTCATAAATTTTAATAATTATAATAATAATAATTTAATTCTGAAATTTACATTTCAGGTCAAGTAACCATTAAATTTTTTGAAGCCCGAAGGCTCAGCTCATCTGCCGCCCCATAGTTTTAAAAGTTACCATTTGCTTATACTAAATTAAAATAAGTGAAGGATACTTGCTATGATGTAATGCATTCGGTATTCAAAGCTACCCCCTTTGCTCAACTCTCAATTCATAGGGTTATCAGCGGTGTCAAAGATCGGCTATCTATCTGTCACTCGGTCGTGATTCGCGGCCCTAGCCGTGCTCACGCGCAGGGCACGTTATCACCGGATCTTACTTAATAAGCCGCAGCCGCCGCTTTGATAACAGATGCCGTACAAGCGACTACTAACTTTAACGAAAATCGCGGACAAGTAGGTACGAGTATATATGTATGCGCAATGTTTGTATCACCATTTTGACTCGCGGGGCCAATTGTATTTCAAATACTATTGTATTTTCAGCAGCAGTGCTGTTGTGCACGTTGTGTTTCGGCGTGGAGAGTAAGACATCCGGTGAAATTACTGGCACGTGAGGTATCCCATCTTAGGCCTCTAGGTTGGCAACACGTCTGCAATACCCCTGGTGTTGCAGATGTTTATGGGCGGTGGTGATCTTACCATCAGGAGACCCTCTTGCTCGTTTGCCATCCAGTCGAATTAAAAAAAAACTTTTCGGCTTAATAAATAGAACGATTGGATTCATTGCACGTCCAGCAGCGTCATAATCTAGCTTTTCACGTTGAAGTCTTTTTAGAAGGTACCTATTTATTTAGTTGGGTTGCCAATGGCGTACATAACAGCTAGCATGCAAGTGGTCGTAGCAAAAACTTGTAAATTACTACTAACTTTTTCTTCCACTTTCATGTAGGTACACGGACCGAGGTACACGGGTATGTATAGGTCCTAGCTTGCTTGAAAGTGGATTGGTGGATTTTACCTTCAGAGTGATAGAAGTTAAGTGGTTAAATCGTGATGGTCTTTATTGGATAATATATAAGCGTGGGTGATGCGTACTCTTCCTACGCAGATATCTTGGAAACATCGCACTGTTTGTTTCATTGTTCAATGCCATTTTACCACTTGAACAAACTCCAGTACCTTCTTGTAACAGTGTATATTTAATTTCCTTTTTAAACTCAAGTTTGGCCGACTTAAGTTAGCTATTCTAATCGATAAGGACTTGCCATTCTGGTCACCCTACCGCGTTGACCTTCAAAGTAAATTGTATCGTACTCGGTAACAGTGTCGGTATACCCTAAAGCGGTTGCTAACACCTGGCCGTCACTTAACTTGGCAGACCAATATGTAATGTGTGCATAAAATTACCTTAGACGGGTCATAGACCATTGGTATCAAGGCCTTATCTGTAAAATATATACATAAAGTACCTATCGGGTAAAGATTACAAACGTTTGAATATTTAGCTGTATCCACACGTGTGGTGTTGAGTGTATGATAGCGGAGTAAGTAGCAGGTGAGTTTTGTTTTTGGACATTCGTCGTTTTTCATAACACATGAGAAAGAAAATGCATTTTAAACGATTCTGAGCCTTATACCGGGTGTGGCCTGTAATATGAGCAAATAATTCAGCGACTTATGCTTGATTTTTGTAGCGTGACAGGCGACATCAGTTGTATTCTAGGATGGCGTATACATTGATAGCAGTATTTAACTTGTGTGAAAAAAAGAAAATTCAAACACTCCATTATTATTAAAAGTCGCTGAACTGTTGATCAGTTTGACGAGGACGATCTATGTTTTAATTTTTTGCTCGTATTACAGGCCACACCCGGTATAGTTACAAAAAAAAACTCCGAGTGTAAAAATGATCTTTTAGCTTCAATCACATCAATCGTGTCCCACTAAATTACTCGTTTGCCACCCAAAGCTATAAAAAACAATTAATCTTTTACTCTTGACGCAAGAGAAGAATTTGTATTATTAATACAATATTAGATATCTAATGATTTGCATTCCATGTTTTTTATATGTACGTCCCTTGTAGGGGACATATCGACCGTGGGCGTTCATTAAGGAGATATAGGTACTCATTCAGCCTCATTAGTGGCAATCGAGCTCCGCTATGAAGATGTGACGGTGTACTTACGCTTAATATCTAATTAAGCCACAATTTAGCTCTAATTCGCATGTTTATACAGCTCTAACCGCCTTCAATCCTTTTACGTCACACTTCGTTAGAGCGCATGAATTTTAATATCCCGTTTTCTTACGCGAATGGTGGGCGATTATTATGTTACGACGTGATCTGTGCCATGTCAGTTATATAAACATGTATTTTACTACTAAAACTTGGTTTCTAATGTTAACTAAAAATAATCTGTTCATGTTAATTGCGAGACGGTTGATTGAATTAATTGTTTGTTTGTTCGCAGAAAATTTGGCGCCGTCCGAACTGAAGAAGCTCAGGAATAAGCAGCGGAAAGCGAAGCGCAAAGCTGAGCAGGAGAGCATGTTGGCAGCACAAGTTCAGGTGCGTATATTTTGACTTCGAGACATTTGAGGCCAGATTTTTTGCCGCTCAGTATATAAAAAGCCAGCCGATTGTCATAGGTCGCGATAGATGCAAACTTAGAGAAAAGCGCGGGGAAGCGTGCCGGATAAATTGTTGATCTGATCGATCACCTACGTCTACGTCACCATTGTTTGCTCCCCGCTCCTCATTATTATCTTAGCTTTCAATTAACTTATTACTATTCTAGTAGTGGATCTCAAATGATAGTTAACACGTGGTGTTTCAGGTGAAGCGCGAGCAGCACCATAAGGCGCGGCAACAGCAAGAACAGGGCGACCCGGAAGCACCACAACTCGACGAGCTCATACCCGATAAGCTGGCAAGGGTATGTAAGCAAACAATATTAATTATGTATCATCATCTTTCTTCATCTGTGTAGCTACAACCCTGTGCAGTAGCTAGCTGAGACTACCAGGAAATCTATCCACATTGGTGGTTGGTGAATAATGGCTATTCTGTATGCAGTGCCATTAGATTAAGATGTTTTGTGCCGGGACTCCCCTAGGCATTGACGTGCATTGGGTCAATTCCAGAGTAGGCAGCTGCTAGTTTGCGTCGTGGCAGTGCGCCACCATCCCCCACAGCAGGGCGTAGGCACTGATATTGCCCTGCTGCCTACTTCTATACACGCCATAGACGCTAGGATACCATCTAACTGACCTGACCTTGATCTTTAAATTTAAGGCTTGAAAACTCAAGTCAAGCATGGCTAAATGTAGTGCAATTCAGTATTATTCGTGTATGACATGGTTTTATAAGAACCCGACCAAAGAGCATATCTCAAGAAATTACGACAGATAATCATCAACATTATTGTAATCTCTGGCTTATTCACGCGAATGACAGTAGTTGCGGACTTAATGCCGGATCATTAAGTCGAATGACAAGTCACGTTGCCGATTGACACGAGCTCGAGCATAAGGGTCATATTTTTGCTGAATCTGTCATCATGTTCATGTCATGTTGTTTTCAACGTTGAATGCAGGAGTCCGCCCATGTAACAATGGTTCATAACCGCCTCTTCAAAGAGCAACACCTGCTTTTGTTTATAAAGCAGCGTTTCCGCCAGAGATGTGCGAGGAATATGTTTTTCATTAAACAATAGAAACGCTTCATTTACCTCGCCTCGCTCCGCTCGTCTGTTTCGCCCAGAGATGTGCTGTGCGAGGATGTGTAAATGAAGCGTTTCTATTGGTTAATGAAAAACACATTCCTCGCTACACATCCTCGTACATTATTGGTGGAAACGCTGCTTAACTATGGAGCTGATAGCTCTTAACCGCAACTTTGTTTAGAGAAAACATTAAGTTTTATTTTATAAATGAGAATTGTTTTTTGCAAAAACACAAAGTAAACTGCGGTTTCTTGAAGTAATAATTTAGTTAACTTGCTTAACTAGACTATTCTGAAATTAAGTATTTTTTTTTATGTATTTCTTGTTTTCAGGCGGAAGATCCTCTAGAACAAGCGATAAGATTCCTGCAGCCTCTCCGGACGCTCGCCAACGATAGGATAGAAACACATTTAATGGCCTTTGAAATTTATTATAGAAAAGGTATACATATAAAGATTATTAAAGCTATAGCGGTATCGATAAATTTTTGGTCTCAAAGTCAAAGTGTCTTTATTAAATTTAGGCTATAACAAACACTTATGATCTACCACCTCTCTGTTGAGAAGAATCCGGCAAGAAACTCAAAAATGTCTGATGTGATTATAGTTAATTGGTTAAATATTAACCACATTAGCTAATCTTCGGATTATTCAATTTTTAGAGCAGTTTCCGTATCGCGTACCAGAGGTGGAACGTGGGAGCTAGTTACAATACTTTTCGCGATAAATTCTTTATCAGACCCATGGAATGTCAATATGACATTTGTAGCGAAAAGGTACATATTTCAGTTTCTACGGCTGTATTTATTTATACCATGTAGCTTTCAAGATAAAAAGCTTGTAGTGTATTGGAAAAAGAGGGTACCCTCACATTTCTTCAGTTTGGTTTTGTCAGGTGCGCGTGAGCTCTCCGATTTCTCTCGTTATTTCCGATATATTATAGTGGCGACGAGGATGGGATACCGCCTATTACATCAAGAGGAAATTGATTGATTGAGTGTGCGAGTTTTGCTCAGTTGACAAAAACTTAATTATTGAGACGAGCCACTGAATATACAAATTAATTTGAGAACATTTTCAGATATGCAAATTGCTAAATATCTTGTCTTGCATAACATACTGATGCAGTATAATCTGCGACAGTACGACGAGACCACATTGTATCGTCTCGTTTAAAAGAAGAGTAATATTATGGTGGTTAGAAAAAGATGTAGAATGCGTTTTTGTTTGACGCGGTGTTCGAAATTTCGTCGAAAATAACTGATCTGCGGGGTATAGTTTGCCTGTCTAATAGTTGAATAACGCAATTCCAGAGAAGCCCCTCCTGATGCTGCAGAGCATAAAGCGCGCGTGGCGGCTGGACAGCGGGCACCATCACCTCCACGACTGCCTGGTGCGGTTCCGCGGCTGGCTGGACCAGCACGCGGACCTGCCGCCGGCCGTCGCACAAGTGGTCGAGAAGGAGACGAGGGAGGTGAGTGACCACAAACTGATATCTGCATCTGCAGGACTGTTCAGTCTAGTCACGATGTGTAAAGTGCACTATTTGTGTAGGTAATTAGTAATTAGGATAGGAAATTGAAATGAGGATGAGGCGGCATTCTAATGATGCCCAAGTCACCGATAATGCTAAAATCATCATTGCATTACCTACTTATAAGTAAATAGTTTCGTATCGTCCTCGTACCACTCTCGTATTAAATAGTATAAACGTCAGAGAGACGGAACGACACGAACTTCACCATGTTGCACCATGAAACATACAAGGTACTAAAGTGTAAAGATATCTTTGACCTCAACTGCACACTCGGCTCCTATCTGAAATAAACAGCGAAACCATTTTCATCACTATCGCAGCCTGCCTTCCATAGTACTTAAATTTATATGTATATAAGTTTTTGATAAAAATTTCATTTTTAATACAAGCTTTTTTGCTGACTGTACTTTTTGTTATTACATACCAAATTTCAACTCGATGGCATTAACCGTTGAAGAGTTCCATCCTGTGGAGACGATCCTGGCCGGTCTACTAGGATGTCACTACCAGGTTATTGTATTGTCATGCAATTTACATAAGTATGCCAAATTTCAAGTCAATCCAAGTACTGGATGTTGGTCGAATCTAACTTGCAAGATTTGATTACAGACTGGCAGACAGACAGACCGACAACGGGACAGGTGAAACTAAATAAAAGCTTGTAATAAATTGCAGTCGATGCGCGGGCGCACCGCGCGGCAGATCGCGGAGGAGTTCATGCGGAGCGCCGGCCCGCTGTCGCAGAGCGCGGCGCTGTGGGGCGCGCGCGCGCTGCAACGCTTGCTGCCTGAGACTCGTGCGCATGCCCTCGCGCTCGCTACCGCGCTGCACCATCCCGATACCTCTATACAGGTATAATCATACGAACGCAGAGGAATATTCTCAAAAAGTTGTCCATTTTCAGTTGTCCACTTATAAAAAAAAATATATTGCCTGACGCTATTTCAACACAAAAAATAAGTAATATTGTGTTTAAATATACATACAAAACCTTGTGGTAATGGTGATAAAAAGTAAGATAATCTTTGTTGTTGGATCCAATAGAAAGGTACGATGTAGTTACAAAATTACGTTTTTTCCTCACAAGATTTAGTGACGTTTTCCTGACGTCAAGAAAAGGATGTTTTATGCCGTTAATGTTTTATGATCTCGTGTTTAGTCGAAAATACAAACTGAGACATGGATGCACAGAAAAACCAGAAAAAGAGACCAGCACTGCCTCGTTTAGTGTTAATAATTTCTTGAAAAACTGATTCTTGTCAATTTCATGATGGGACAACTTATTGGGAAATACTCAGAGCTGTATTGTATTGTGTTCTCAAAGAAAACATTTTTCCGCGCCTCTTCTTACTAGATCATAGTTGGTCATCATCATCACATATACCTTTCACTGTAGCGCACAGGCCTTCTCTCAGAACGAGAGGGCTTGGGCCGTAGTTTCCACGCGGGTCCGATGAGGATTGGGAACTTCGCACGTTCACAATTGAAATTCTTAGCAGGTGGATGCATTTTCACCGTAAAGCTTATGGAAAATTCCAAATGTCATATCGAACATAAACTTCGAAAAACTCGGAGGTACGAGCCCGGGTTTGATTGAACCTACGCTACGACCCTCTGCTTGAGTTGAGAGACCATATTTAGCGAAACCACTGGGCAACCACGGCTTTTTATCATTGGTGATGCGCACTAACTTCTGAACAAATAACCTAACCAACAAAAAAAGTTGGAACAGCCCCGACTTTGTCGCTTCAAAGTTCAACATTTCAAAAACCGCTCGTTACCGAGGCGGGAGTCGTTACCGAGATTCTGATTATATATACCAGAATTGCTCGTTTGAAGGTATTAGATGGTTAGATTGATAAACATAGATCAGACTTATTAATAAAGCTCCTTCGTGCAAACGTTACTCACGTTCTTGTGGATCTATGTCACACTGTAAACAGAAAAGCTGTAACACTAATTCACCGTGTGTGTTTGTAATAAAATTGAATCGTTGATTTTATTTTTAACAGTACGACCTAGGACATTAGTGTCTTATAAAAATTAACTTAGAGGAAGCTCGTCTTTAGTTGTACAATGATAGTTTCCTGGCTAACATTTTAATGTCTATGTTCCAGGGTTGCGTGGAAGTCCTAGAGAGCCTCCGGGAAGGCGACTTCGGGCCGTGCGAGGCCGAAATAGAGCAGTACATCGCAGCGTGCGCTGTGAAGTTCCCGTACGCCATCGCATTCAAGCCGCCGGCCGCACAACCCGATAACCATGTCGCCGACGCTTTACAGCCGAAAGAGATAGCTGTCAACAACTGAATGAACACTACGCCGTTGTTTACACATATTCATTGTAGTCACAGGAAAGGTAAAAGATGTGCTTTTGGTTACAGTGCTACCTGATTAACCTCTTGATCGTTACAGCCGTGACAGAAATTAAAAGAGATCACACTCCGCCTGACTTTTTTTAATTTAACTGAAAATATGAATTTACAGCGACGATTCGTTCTGTGGCGTATAGAGTACGCTACTCCATCCTTATTGTACCGATCAAGAGGTTAAAGCCTCATTTAGACGGTGCTAGAAATAGCGTGCGAGTTAAGGTACATTGCCGTTTATGATCGATCATTTATAAAGTTGGAGCCGCGTGTGGCAATAGAACGAAAGAAGCACGTTATTTCTCGCATCGATCAAAATTAACCTTGGTGGCTTTACTGATATTAGTAAATTCTGGATATGCGGGGATTCGTCAAGCGGGATTTTATGGGCGGCCTTTTTATTTATTATCTGTAGCTATTGGTTGGTTGGTTGTATGATTGAAATGGCATGTAAACATTTTTCATCTTATTGCTATTAACGTATTTAAATTATTCACGTTGCGTTGATATTGAAAGATACATCGTTTTGTGATCACGACTATTTATTTCAAAAATGCGGTTTATACTTTTATACATTGAGGTGGTCTGTTCTTATCTGCGCGAATGAATAGTAATGAAGATATTGAGTGAGTTTTTATTATACAATGAATATTATGGGCACACAACACTCATTTAGACCGACAACACATATTGTCACTACATTGAAAAAATCTCATATCTCAAATCAATACGTCAACAAATTTGACCCTTAAAACAATGTTCATTAAGTTCACTCGGAAAGATCATCGATTTTAAGATACCAGCTTTTTACAAAGTAGTGACGATATGTCACTGTTATTTGGCCCCGGGGCTTTTTATCGATGGAGGGGAACTTTGCTCGATTTTTCTGAAGTCGATCTCAATCACGAAATGTTCCATGTCACTTACAATATATTTAACTATTTTTTCCATAGTTTAATAAAATAACGCTGAACAGTATCCTGTTTGAGGAAATTAATTTAATATTCAACTTAATTTTTACTGTACCTAGTGGCTATCACACTGAAAATTTTAATTGTCTACTTAATGCGCTTCAAAAGATACAACCCTGTGATAGACTGGACATTTAGTAATAGGATCCCGTTCGCAAATTTGGTTTGGAACCTTGAAAACAAAGTTAATAATTCGTTTTGGTTGTTTGATGGTAAATATAAGTTTCCTGCCTGATGTGTAATGGGAATCAACTGAAGGCATGTTTTTATATTACAATACATGATCCGTTGTTTGTTACTCTGGCACTCTTATAAAAGCAGAAATTTTAGGGCATTTTCATAAAAAAACATAAACCTCCTTCGGGCAGTCTCGTAAAAGGGTTTGAGGTGGTAAATACCTGTAAATTTGTATCTATGTACGTTATTTAGTATTAACAGTTAGTTTTCTGACTACAACTAACTAACATGTTAATTGTTTTTTTTTCGAAAATGCTCATCTTTAAATTTCGACTTTTATTTTAACACGGTATCCGTTTATTTTATACTTTTTTATAGTGAACAAGTTTCATGAGGTACCGAATAACATCCGTATATTATGGTGACGTCGTTTTTGACCTACAAATATCAACCGCGCAACTTTCTTGAGTATGTCATAATAGTGAGTAGCGACCTTTACGGCGAGTTGCTGCGTCCGAATTTTCGATTACTTGATGAACCCAATCGAATACAACCTGACCTTTGTTAACCTACTCTATAAACGTACCTCTCTTTTTCCCAAGCGAAAGTGGGTTCACTAGCAAACATTAATATTTCTTTGTGTGGATATTGTCAACAAAGTATTTTTTTTGGTCAGTCAGTACTTCATATTCAAGAGACAATTTTCATTAAGGCGAGATTTTGAAAGTATGTTTTTTGGATTTACGATTGATTGACAACTGATTTTAATAAATGTAAAATGATTTTTATTGGTACTTTAATAAAATTTATTTTTAACCTTTTCGTAACAGATAATTTAGAACGAAATTATACATAACTTACTAATATAGACAACGCGACGTCGAATTCTCTTGATTAGATATTGGTGTTCGTTCATATCAAACTAGCTTCGATCACAAATATCTATACATCGAAAATAATCCGGAATAGTTATGTTGCTGAGTATCTTTCTTTTCTTTCTAAAATAGAAGAATATTGGTGATTCATCATGACATATTGAGATATTGTATGAAAGTTCAGTCTTGTCACAATTTTGTTGATAGAATTAATTATCTACAATTTCAGTGCGGTTGCCAGCAAATTTCTAGAATATTTGGCTAAGTTCGCGAAGGTACTTTATTATTAAAAATACGTTACATTCGTTTCTCCACAGTCAGCATTCAAAGTCCTAAAGTTTGCCGTCAACTGTAGTATGGTTATGGTTAAATTATTTTGTCAGTTACTTGTTCATAAGATGAGGAGTAAAATTATATTTGGCTTTTATATCATCAGTTCTGTCAGATAAATTGCTTAAAATATAAAATATGTTCCTTTTTATAGTTGTTAAGTTCGTTTGTGTTTGTTAAAATATCTTGCATTGAGACTCGCAGTGTTTATATTTTTATCGAATATACCGTTTTAAATGAACTGAAATGATTATAGAGCAATTTTTGCAAATAATTAACAATTGTTATACCGAATTAATTAGGAACAAATAGCAAAATTGTCTTATGATTGGTATGGACGCGCCCGTAGATCTAGTCCTAAGTCCGCACCGGTCGCCCATTGCAGTGACCGGTATAATAAACATTTAACTAATTAGTGTAAATTTTTCATTAATATAAGCGTTTCGTATAAAATCTGTGTAAGCTCCTATGATTATTTTGTTGAGTTAATGATGTGTGGCCTCACGTGTTCAATTCAAGTAACAATTGTATTTAGGATTTTAATGATGGTTTAAAATGTGTATAAAATTGTGTGGCAATTTCTCGAACCTCACGCAATATAGACTCTGAGGTACGCTTTGTAAATAATTCTTATATTTAAGTTTGTACTATACAATATTGTTAGAATTCTGCAGTCAGTGCAGCTGTGTTGACTCAAAGTATTGACTGCTGCTCGGAGCACTAGATATTATTTTAAAATTTTCGAATAAACAAGGACTCAAAAATAAAGCATTAGTTTTGTTTTCAGACATCATGTATTTGTAATGTTTGGACAATAATTCAATACACCAAATTTTTCTTTAGTTGCACACTGGCTGTGTACATTAACATGCACATGTTAAAGCTTTTATAGTACTTTATGATTTATCTTCAACATAATTGTGTTAAAGAACAGCCATGTTTTTTTTTGTATCCAGTTGTATGATTGGAGGATTTGTACCCCTGTCATTGTGTACATAAAGTAATAAAAATATTTTACAAATTGACACCTATATTTTTCTTTTATCATTAAAATGCATCTGCAAGTCTATTATTATTTAATTATTATGAAAATATTCTTACCCATTATGGTAACACATTACATATTTAAAAATATGATACAAAATGTTATTACTTATGATAAAAAGCTATGCGAGTTGCGTCATTTTCTAGGGCTCATATTGTTCCAGTCAATATCAGAGAAATTAATTTCAATTTTCTCATTCTTTGGAGTGAATTGCCTAAAATAAATAAACAATAAGTCTTTTTAGTTTGTCAAATTTCCATTTTCTTAGTGAAAAAATAAAACAGGAAAGTAACTTACCAGTACTTGACTCCTACAGCATCAAACATTCTTTTGGAAGCGACAGTCTCAGGTTTGTGTGCATGCTTGTCAGACAGATATATTACTTCCTTGATCCCTGACTGGATAATTATCTTGGCACATTCATTGCAAGGGAACAGACCAACATAGATTGAACAATCTTTAACATCCGCCGCATTCTTATTGAGAATTGCATTCATTTCTGCATGACACACTGAAAAGGTGAAAAGATTAAACTAGCGCAATTAATATGCGCATCTTAAAGTGAATTGTATTTATTTAAATATCTTGGGCCTTGCCCGTCCGTCCTTAATTTTTACAAATTTACAAATAGACCTTGCTAACATACGAATTTTAATACGGCCTCGTGAACTCCTTGATAGTTTTTTAAAATGCAGTGCTCACTATGACATTAGTTATTTTTCACCTAAGTGGTGAATGTTCAAAAAAAGAAAATTTGGCCAAATAAGTTATAACCATCAGTTATATAGATATGCTATGTGAAAGTTAAATACACTCTCTTAATGTTTGTAATAAACTTAACTTTGTGGTCAGCATAATTATTATGCACTCTGCCAGTTAGTGCACTTGAGTTGTCAGATAATCTGTTTCCAACACACATATTCACTGACCAGATATACAGATAAAGGAACATTAGTGTATATCAGTGGGTCTATAACTTCTGCATTTTTTAAACAATTATTTTCAGTTAAAATCTTCCCAAGTTCAGGTGTGTGATATGCTTTGTTTCATAGGTGTTGGGTACCCTGTATGTGACTGTAGTCCTCACATGTATGTATGTATAATGGGAACAGTGACTAGCTTCACTCAATAGGCGTAGTGCATAACTTGACAATATACTTAGATTAAAATTAAATACTGATTGAAAAAGTATGAATATGGAACGAAAACGAGATATATTCGCTATAAAATACAATTTTCCTAAATTAAGAAATGTGACCAGCTCTAACAAAAATCTTTATCAGCTATGTGTGAGCGCCAAATCTCCTTGATAAGGGTTAACAGAAGCCAAAGGAATGTAGGCAAAGGAAAGGACAAGTAACAGCTTCTCCTTACCATATAAATATTTGCTATCTAGTGGCGATGGAGTATTCTTGCCCCACGGGAACACCTCATCATCACATCCCAAAGGCATTCCATTGTACCTGAAAAAATCATAAGCCAATATTAGTAGGCTCTCAGTTGTCAGAACCGCACACTGGATTTTTGCACTTGTTAGGAGAATGAATAACTGGGAAACAAAATACTAATACTGCTGCTCTGTAACAATTTAGATCTCTTTGAAATCCTGGGAAGGACTTTTACCCTGCAAAAATAGCATAGTCCCCACAGGATTGCAATAAATTAATTCTTTGCAAATGAAGTCATAGGCAACAGTTAGTATCAGATATCATTAAAACTTCTATTTTTAAGTATATCTTTTGTTATGTTATGAATTGCAGGTTGATAAACTTGATAATGATAGTAACAACTCTGATAAGCTAATGTTCATAATTGATAAGTTCTTTTGTTACGTTATGAATAATTCATTGCAGGTTGATAAACTTGATAGTGCTAATAACAACTCTGATAAGCTAAGGTGCATACTCAATTGATAATTTTGCATGCATATCATTGTTCTCAAGAGCAATTAGGCGTATTCTCAATAATGATTCTTTTAGTGCATTTGCCCCCACTATTGGGCATATTACACCTGTCCAAATTTTTACAACAATCTTCAAAAATGATTCAAAGATCACGCTTTGACACAAAAAATGCCATACAGCTTGTTATGCAACAGCCATTTAATGAAACAAGTTATGTTAAATACTTTGTATATTGACCTTGGTTAATGAAGTCAATGTGAACTACAAAAAACCGCACTTCCATAATTGTGGATATAGTGCTGTTTCACACTCGGATGGGTGAAGCTGTCTTCAGTATTTTATTTCAGCTTGTTTTTTTTATTTAAATTTAAATTATCCAACGGTTAAAAAACAATTGTTATAGACTAACAAATTCTACTTAATATTTTAATGAAGCAAATGTCAGTGAAGTATATTGATTATGTTATGCAAAGGATTCAGTTACATGGTAAGTATTTTTTTGATTGCTAAAGGTAACACTTGAAAGTAGTTTTAAAATCGGCACTAGGCACTGCTGGGGTGTGCAGTAAATTTAGGTTGTGCTAGTACTGCCTACCCTGCTTCTGGGGCTGGCAGGTGCATGCATATCCTGCTGCTAGTGCAGCCTACCCTAACTTAGGGTTGCCATACGTCCTGGTACGCCAGGACATGTCCCGGTTTGAAGCATGGTGTCCCGGCTTCCCGGCCGATAAGCAAATTGTCCCAGTATAAAAATCATAGTTAATTAGTAGGGGGCTGGACTTGGTAAATAATAATATACCTAAAATAAACACGACTAACCAGCTAGGTACATAGCCGTTAACATGCATTTTCTGCTTTGTAGCGAAAAGCACCTATGAACAGAGAATCTGACTGGTGGATTGCTGGCATTAAATGACTGTGTTAAAAGTTGTTTTGTGTTTAGGCAAGGACTAAACTTATTATTATTCTTATCCATGTCACGTCACGTCATGTAATGTCACGAATAATTGTTTTCTTTCTTTCTTTAAACCTTTAAAATGACTTATTGTTGTAATAAAAGTTCTTTTTTTTTACTACTTTTTCTTTAAATGTCCCGGTCTGAGTCTCCAAACTTATGGCAACCCTACCCTAACTACATGCCACTGGTTTACTACACTTTACTATAGTATAGTATATACCATTAAGCAGCACAGTTTCTCAAACAATAACTTAGTTCACTTTAATGTACTTACCTACATATTTGCAAAGATCTCTGCGTAGTTGCATTCTTTTGAGACTTACCCAATTCCAACAATTTTATTTTCTTTGTTGACGACACATGCGCCGACTTGTGAGCTTGGGTCTTTACTCCGCTTGGCTGCGAGAAACGCCATCGCCATAAAGTATTCTCGCCAATCGATGTAGTCTTCACGTTTCTTCTGCAATTTACCGTTTACACTGTAATGAAGATTTTTTTCTTAGAAACCGTTAAGGAAGTTGCACACAAAGCACTCGTTTTGTGCGAGGCGAAGTTTGTTTTCAAAACTAAAACTTCACGTATAATAACTTTAAATATTTACTTTTGTAAGGACATGTTAGCGGTCATTTCTGCGAGATCCATCTTGTTAAAATATGCAAATTATCACACGCTTAACGTTTTTATAATTCGAATCAAAACCTTGACCATAACCGACCACCTGGGCCGCCTGCCTTGCCTTGCCTGTATTTCTTTCTAACTACTATGTTATGTCATGGTTATGTCAGAGATAGAGCCAAAAGCCACTCCGCTGGTTGCTGTCAACTGACAGCTGTCAACAGTCGGTTGACCATAGACGAAACTGTTAAATTAAAGTGCGCCATTCATGAAATATTCTATTTTATAGTAATTATTATTATGATTATTAAATTAGGAAATAACTAATCTAAAATCTAATATTTATTTACAGATACCGTATTGATATGTCACGTCGCAACTTTAGCTGAACCTTTTTTGTCGAAAAAAAAAACCAGTTTCGTGAAACAAAAGTTGAACGCATCATAAAGTTTTGCCGGGAATTTTTAAATTTATCGAATATGGCTACGTTGAACAGAGCGATGAACGATGCTCTATTCACACTGCAATCGTCGGCTAGAAGTTCCACCTTATTGCGATGGTTTCTACAAACACTGGCTATTTCTCAGGCTATTATGCCGACGGGGTGGCCTGTAACGCACAAATTAAAAGGTAAGTTAAGTAAGGAATACCTACAGTCAACCAATCTGATACCTGGGCTACCGTGGAACCTTATATAACATTAGAAATAATACCAATTTTAATTAATCAAAAAGGAACAATTGAGGTTACACTAAACTATCCTAAAAATAAATTAACTATATATACAGTTCGCCCAAGTCTTGTCCCTGAGGAAGAGTGCCCATAAGGCTGGCTGCATTTCCGCGCTGGATCGTGATTCCAATACGTTGGGCGAGAAATGCACCAGCCCTATGGTCATTGGTAATTTCGAATATTTTTTTTTTTATTTGTCCAAAAAGTTTGTGAGCGTCCGAACTCCATGGACCCAAAGTTTCAACAGCAAAAGCTGTAAATATGTAGTCTTTAGAGAGACCTGTATATTTGCGGCGTTTTGCTGTCTCAGCCTGCGCTGCTGCTCCGCCCGCCTTGGTAGATGAAGATGCTAAATGGGACGGCGCGAGGGTATCCACACAAGTGGCATCCCAGATAAGTGGCCGACCCATTTGCCAGGGAATAAGGGTTAATCCGTCGGGTCTCTTTCCATCATCGCGTAAGGAAAGGACTGCTCAATAAAATTAAAAATGGATAAAGATAACGATATATCTTGGAGCGTTGTGAGACTTATTTGGTTGCAAATTCACATGATTTGCCTGTTGCAGCTCAATGGGAGTCAATTAAGAATGTTCTTGTATTATTAGCAAACAACAGGGGTACATTTGAACGACATCTTATTCTAACACGTAGATGAAGTAAAATATTTTGGCTAAGGGAGCGCTTCCATAAGGGTAAAACTCTACCATATTTGAAGCTAAAATTGTATAGGTATCTGGAGTGGAATAGAGCTGCGCAGAGTGGTTCATCGGATTTTGCACATTTCCGTGCCGCTGCCTGAATGAAAACGCAACAATTTACTCGTACAGTCACCAGCATTAATATCTGTCACAGCGGAGCGTGCAAAAATATCTGACACGTCCTTCCGGCCCTATAAATAGAGTCGTATCAGATATTTATACACGCTTGTTGTATCAGCAGATATTGGTGCTGGTGACTGTACCTACCCATTTATCGCCATCGAGATTTTTAGCAACCAAGTCTCCATAGAACTCCTTGTTAAGATTGTAGAGTTGTAGTAGATAAGTTACGAGTCTATAATAATTTATCGGCAGGTATACCTAAAGCCGGAAGCCGTGGTGGCCTAATGGTTTGACCTATCGCCTCTCAAGCAGAGGGTCGTGGGTTCGAACCCCGGCTCGCACCTCTGAGTTTTTCGAAATTCATGTGCGGAATTACATTTGAAATTTACCACGAGCTTTGCGGTGAAGGAAAACATCGTGAGGAAACCTGCACAAACCAGCGAAGCGATTCAATGGTGCGTGCGAAGTTCCCAATCCGCACTGGGCCCGCGTGGGAACTATGGCCCAAGCCCTCTCAAAGTCAAAGTCAAAGTCAAAATATCTTTATTCAATTTAGGCTACAACAAGCACTTATGAATGTCAAAAAAAATCTACCACCGGTTCGGAAAAACCTCTGCTGAGAAGAATCCGGCAAGAAACTCAACGAGGTATATATATTTTTTTTAAAACAGATTTACAATATTATTAAATGACATGTATACATCACAAGTATTTATTACAACTTTATTTTTAACACAGTAGGTTCGCTATTTGAAGGGATCGCTAATGCGGATCGGAATTATTTCCAAATATCCCTGTCCATGATATAATCATTAACTTTATAATACGCCTTTGATATTAATGTCTTCTTGACAATAGATCTGAATTTTGTATCCGTTTCATTTATAATATTTTTTGGAATTTTATTATAAAAACGTATGCAATTTCCCAGAAAAGACTTTTTGGTTTTAGCCAGTCTGTAAGATGGAACTTTAAGCTTCCCTGTGTTTCTAGTAGCCTTTGGCTTATCGACGTTAGTGGGAAAATCACATATGTTCTTCCTAACATACATGATTATTTCAAAAACATAAAGCGACGGCAGGGTTAGGATATCTGTTTCCTTAAAAAAAGATCTTAAAGATTCACGCGTCTTCAAATTATAAATTGCTCTAATTGCTCTCTTTTGTAAGATAAAAATTGACTCAATGTCTGCAGCAGATCCCCATAAAATAAGGCCGTACGAAATAATGCTGTTAAAGTAAGCAAAATACACCAACCGTGCCGTCGCCACATCGGTTAGCTGCCGTATTTTCCAAACTGCAGAGAGCAGAGCTCAATCTACCCGCGATTGCTGTGACGTGAGGTCCCCACTGTAGTTTAGAATCGAGCGTTATTCCTAAAAATACTGTTGATTTTACAAATTCAATAGTTTGACCATTTAACTTTATATTAGAAACTGAATTCGAGCTAGATGAATTTATCAACGAGAATTTAATACATTTAGTTTTCTTAGGATTTAGTAACAAATTATTGGCAGCAAACCATGCGGATATCACGGACAGGGTTTCATTGGGCTCAATGAAGTCGGTATCTTTTCTACTAACCTTGAACAGTAAAGACGTGTCGTCAGCAAACATAACTATACCCGACTTTTGGCTTACCATATAAGTAAGGTCATTTACATAAATAAGATACAGGAATGGGGCAAGAATGGATCCTTGAGGCACTCCCATTTCGACCACAGATCCCTCCGATACCGTTCCGTTAATCGCTACCTTTTGCTTTCTCTGTGTGAGGTAAGATTTAATGAGTTCTAAAGCGAGGCCACGAATGCCATAAAAATTTAACTTACAAATTAAAGTATCATGATCCACACAATCAAAAGCTTTCGAAAGGTCGCAGAATACACCTATAGCGTCATGTGATTCCTCCCACGCTTGCAATATGAATTTAACTAAACTATGACCTGCGTCTGTAGTAGACCTGCCTTTTGTGAATCCGAACTGCTGTGGATGCATGATTTTATGGGTATTAAAATGCGAGATCATTTGCGTCAGCATTATTTTTTCGAAATATTTTGCTAAACGCTGATAGGATGGACACAGGACGATAATCAGAGGGATTATCTTTATCACCTGATTTAAAAATAGGAACTACTTTACTATATTTCATCAAATCTGGAAATACGCCTTCATCTATACAGCTATTAAAAATAAATGCTAAAGTTGGAGCAACGACATCTAAAATGGAATGTAGAACCTTAACTGAGACGCCCCACAAGTCTTCCGTTTTTTTTACTTTCAATAATCTAAAAGTCTTAATGATGTCACAGGGAGAGACATGCGTGAATTTAAAATTACTTAAGTTTGGAATGGATACATTTTGTTTTAAGAGCGATTCAGCTAACTTTGAGGAAGACGCGAGACATTTTGTCGTTTCGATGGGGATTTTAGAGAAGTAGGTATTAAACTCGTTAGCTACTTTAACCGCGTCCGTTTCTAATACGTTATTAATCTTTAATGATATAGAGGACTCCGCGTTCTTACGTCGACCGGTTTCAGTATTTATAATTTTCCAAACTGTTTTAATTTTATCATCAGAGGACTTAATTTTATTAGTTACATGGGCTGCTTTTGCTTTATTACATATCGACGGGTGAAAGGCTATTTGTATCAAGCGACACTTTGGGCGATATTGAGTTATATATATCATTGCAATCAGCAGATTTTTCTGCGTCGATTGAGCTGGGTTTGGTAAAGATCTGAGCACTTTTTTGGCGCTTAAACCGGTCATAATTTGGGGACTAATTCAGAACATCGAAGTATGAAGTGCCATTAAATTTGCCAGTTTCAAGTAACATTTGATTTAAGCTATATGAGGCTGTGATGGTTTTCCGCTTAAACTGTTCTTATCTTCCTAAATCTAATACGCAAAGTAGCTTAAAACATTTTTCCTATATTTAAAATTCACTAACAACGTCGGTTAAAGCATTTAGCTTTCCACAAAAAATCAACCAACATGTCGCTTAATACATTTAGCTTGCATCTAAAGCAAATAAAGCATGTCACTTGAACCATTTTGTCCTCACCTAATTTTCATACCACATATCGCTTGAACCATTTTTAAACGATGTCAAATTTAGAAAACGATGTTGCTTCAGCTTTTTATATCCGACATTTTTTATCCTAGCTAGTCATTGCAAGCGTTGAAATATTTTACTAAAGTTATTTAAACCTATACAAATCAATTTGGATAAAAATACGTTGTGTAGGTTAAAGCATAAAACTTAACTTCACTTACCCTAACTTCATGTCATGACGGTTAAATACACAATGACAGGAAACACTGTAGAAGAATTTATCCCTATTATTTCTAAACCGAAATTGCTTAATAATGCAAAGTATAAAACATCTCTCTCTATAACTAAGGTTTAATAAAATGACCTAAAGAAAATGTGCGATACCGAGAACGAGATAGTTGTACCGAGAGGTTTTTCATCAAGAATATTTAAAGCTTATGTCTAGATCACATAGATAACAAAAAATGCTATTTGCTCTTAAACTACTACTAAGTCTCAAGCAATCTTAGCCTTTATAATTTTCCTTGTAAATTTGATGTACTTACTATCAACCTGATTTTTTTCAAAACTTTTCACTCAACAGTTTAGACTTTAGAGGAGGGGGACGCTCGACTTTAATGAAAATTCGCAATTTAAAGTTGAATATTTTGCAAACAGATCACTGTATCGAAAAATCGTTAAGGCAACCCCCAATGGTTTTAAAAGACCAATCCAACGATACCCACACTATAGAAAAAAAATCACCCCTACTTTACGTCTATGGAAGGTACCCAAAAAATAAATTATTTTGTTTTTTTTTACTCCTTCGTCGGCGTGACTGATATGCATATTCATGCCAAATTACAACTTTGTAGTACCAACGGTCCCTGAGCATAGCCGCGGACAGACAGACAGACAGACGGACAGACATGGCGAAACTATAAGCGAAGCGAAACTATAAATGCAAACAACAAAAAGAAATGGTCGGCTTGTGTTTTTGTTCATGTAAACTTAACACAAAGATGACAGGTTCTTCAAATTTTTTTTTATATTTACACCATAATACTTGCAGTCAATCTGGCTAACTCTGAGTTTGCCTTTGAAATGTCGACAAACTTTTAATCGAATATCAGTTAAGATTAAGAGTCAATGTTTCCTATTTTTTCATTTTATCGAATATTCATTACCTCGAATGATTAAAATAAGTATTTTTATATTAACGATTTTTAATTTCTAGTTTATTTGGCAGAACTTCATTTCATATTTTATTATTTCATATTTTTTTGAATAAATTTTATTTATATTTGTAGGGATTTATTTTTGTTGGGATCGCAGTTCTAACGTAACCTAACCAACTTTTCTGGTAGCGACTTATTTTTGTTGGGGTCACAGTTTTAACCTAACCTACTTCCTGGTATCGATTTATTTTTGTTGGGGTCGCAGTTCTAGCATAGCCTAACATACTTTTCTGGCAGTGATTGATTTTTGTTAGAGTTGCGGTTCTAACCCAACCTAACCAATTTTTCTGGTACCGGTTTTTTTTTTGGTCACAGTTCTAACCTAACCTACTTTTCTGGTAGCGATTTTTTTGAAGTGGTAGTTCTAACCTAACCTATTTTCTGGTGTTTTATAAGATATAAACAGCGATATTTTGTTTTTCTGTGTCATGAATAGTTGATGAAATGTATTTTTAAGCAAATAATATTTTTTGTACTGTTGTTCTAATAATTTTTTTAATAAGTAATGAATAGTCGATGAAGTGAAATTACTCAAAGAGAAAAAATTAGTATTGAATATTCTATGAATAGATTTCGATGAAATGAAATTCGATAAGTAGATAGTTTGTCGACATTAATCAAGGGGCACCTCTAACTTTGATTATCATAATTATATTCTACCTAAACATAGATAATTTAGGTACTATTTCATCGACTAAAAATGTTGCCAATTTAAAGTATAACCGTAGGAAAGCTTGGCTAGTTAAATTCAATTTTTTTTTCTTATATGCCGTTATATTCAAAGTTGGCCAGATTTACTTGTAATAACAATTATTATAATTAAGCTTTTGAAAGACAAGATAAGTACTTTGTTAGTAAAGTTTTAATTTACGGAAGTTAAGTGTTGATTTGATTAGTTATTATTAATTATTGTTACAGGTGCCAGTTTGGTAAAATAATTAATAATTTACAACTAAGTTCCTAAACCAAACCAAAATTAAAGCTGCATTTGTTTACTTTTGCGAAAAGTAAAAACATTTTTGATTTATAATTTAACTTTTTTTTTTTTTTTTTTACTTGTAGACTTGATTCATATCTCTAAATACTGGAGTATCAACCGCCTACATCTAAATAATTCGTGAAAAATCTGTGATTTCAAACAATCCCGTTATTAATAAGCATGTGTCTTCAACCAATATGAACTTCCCCTATTTTTTTACAAATAAGGCATATAAACTAATTTGCTTTGCACCGTTTGGCTTGTGACATGACGTTTGATTCATTTAGCTTTACTCTGAAAGATAACCACCGATACACTTCAACCATTTTACCTGCTTCTGCAAGCGGAACCTGGTGGCCGTTAAAACAATTTTCCTGACTCTAACAAGTGGCTACTTTGTATGAAGCGACGTTTATTTTAGGAAATAATAGTTTTTTGTTTATAACACCTAAACTGATTTTGAAGCATGCAAAATAAAATCCATTGCTGGCACTATTCTATAAATATAACCATTTGTTTTATTTTTATGATTTTTTTTCTGAAAATTTCAACTTTGATTGCTTCTCCTGTAAAGTTCAAAAAATGTCGCTTAATACAAATAGCCTTTCACCCGTCGATATAATTTTGAATAATTTTGAATAATCCCTGACATACTGGTGGAAACGTTCATCAGTGGTACTCTTGTTCTGAGAGGAGGCCTGTGCCCCAGCAGTGGGACGTATATAGGCTGGGATGATGATGATGAGGTATACCTAAGTAACAAACTATTGTATCTTTGTCAAATCACAGAATAGGCATGAAATTGGAAAAAAAATTACCTAAATATATTAAAGAAGTCATGTAAATATATAATGTAGTCGGCGTTGCAGTGCGGCGTAGTAATCCAAGGTGTGAATTAGGCTTAGTTGCTGTGTGGTTGCGGTATTAAACTGTACCAATAGTGTATTATATCGTCGTGATAAAGTCCCAGGAGTGGTATTAATTACGCGTGAAAATTACGAAAATTATTTTAAGCATTACACTTCAATCAATTCTCCTGTTGGCCAACAGATGGTGAAAGGTTTGACTTCATCGTGGTTGGAGCGGGGTCCGCCGGGGCTGCGCTTGCGGCGCGTCTCAGCGAGGTGCCGCATTGGAGCGTGCTCCTGATCGAGGGTGGGGGAGACCCACCCCCGGCCAGCGTGGTAACTATCATTTAAGAATTCATTTACTACCTACCTAAAACAAGAGTTACATGACTAACTGGCAGACAATGCATAGCCTCTAAATAAGGGCGGTTTGGGGGGAGGGGGGAAGCATGGGGGCCATTTTTAATTAAATCCTATTACACTATACTACACTAAAGAGGAGAATTGATTATGCTATGTGATTTGATCCTAATGTTATTCTGCAATAAATAAGTTTTAACGTTTTATTTGCGAAAAAATAACAAGACAGACATACAGACAGCGGAGTCTCAATAATAGGGTTCCGTTGGCACCCTTTGGGTACGGAACCCTAAAAAGGCTACTCACTGACTGTCTCATTAACTCTCACTCAGCCCAAATACCAGTCAAGGATTAAGTATTGCCGCGGAAGTGTTCTAAGCTAATTTAAAGTCGAACTCAATACCTACTAACACACATATCGTTAATAAATAATAGATAAATCAGCAAGCAGTAATTTAGAGTAGACCTATGCTGCACTTGACCGCAATATTGAGGCCACAGACCTTGTACATCCAATACTCGTTGGTATTAAATCACTGGCGGATCATTATTATTCATTCATCATGCAGTAGGGCTACTACGAAACCCGAAACTCGAAGTTCGTGTCGTACCGTCCCTCTCGCTCTCGTATTAAACAGTATAAGTGTCAGAGGGACCGCATGACACGAACTTCGAGTTTAGTAGTAGCCCTGCAGTTTCTAAATTGACTACTTACGTCAACCTTAATTTGGTTCGTTCATTCAGAATGATAAATATTAATAGGTAAGTTAATAGTTAAGGGGCGCTTACACATCTCCGTTTCACATCTGTTGGTATCCAGCAAGTTGTATTATAATAGAACCATTTTGTCGTTGGGAAAGAAGCCTCCTCGAATTTAATTATATATCAGTGATAATACCAGCCGGAAATGATAAAAAAATGGTACGGTCACGATCGTTAATTTGGGACCCACTTAAGATCGAATTCAAAGAATTTTTTACGAAATGGGTCTCAAATTAGTGCTCGTTACCGTACCTAATTGAAGTGTGTCGACTGCTAGAAAATTGTGTAGATTCCTGGGTAAAAAGTCTTTTTAGTCAGTCAGTTAACTAATCAGAAAGTATTGGAGACACACTTGTTTTGTCTGTCAATCATACAAAAAATGACAAAGACAAAGCGCGTCAAAGTTCAAGAGTGGGAGTCCGTGAAGTGACTCTTTAACTTTTACGACACCCACGAAGAGATGGGTCCGTCCAAATTTAAAATCGGACACGGCGTGGACTAGTATCAATTAGGTACGGATGTTTAAAGTAACATGTTTATTTTCTTACATTTGCAGTCACCAAGTCTGTTTGCAACTCTGGCGCACACCAAATACGACTGGGCCTACAAAGCTTCACTGGACCAGGGTGTAGGCAGTGGCCACCCTAATCGCACTGTATTTATGACCCGTGGCAAGATGCTTGGAGGCTCCTCCTCCAACAACTATGAAATTTACTCCAGGGGTGTCCCAGAAGACTACAATGGGTGGGACAGGATAGCCCCCGGTTGGGAATGGGACACAGCGTTACACTATTTCAAAAAACTTGAACGCATGTCTGACGCTACCGTCATGAAACTTAACCCTTATCTACACTCGATAGAAGGTCCCGTCGCAATATCAAGACCAGATCCAAACATATACTTCGCAGCTGCTAACGATAGGATCTTAGAATCCCTTGAAGAGATAGGAGTAAAAAGGTTACATGAAAATAACGGTCCTGAGATATTTGGGGCTTCCACACCGCATTTCACGTTTGCTGATGGTAGACGATCTAGTACAGCAGAGGCGTACTTAATACCCAATAAAAACCGACCCAACCTCCATATAGCTAAGTTTTCAAGAGTAACGAAAGTTCTAGTCGATCCGAATATGCATCACTCGTATGGTGTTGAAGTCACAACAAAGTCAGGAAGAACTATGAATGTTTTTGCTAGTTTAGAAGTCGTGTTGTCCGCTGGGACTATAGATACGCCTAAGATTTTGATGCTCTCTGGCATTGGACCTAAAGAGGAGATGCTAAAGTTAAACATAGAAGTGATTGCTGATCTTCCAGTTGGCAAAAATCTGCATGATCACATGCTGATACCTATTGTATTTCAAGGGCAAAGAGGTTTGCAATCAACCGCTCAAAATCTTGCTACTATTACGGAGTTAGACTCTTTTCCCGTACCTATCCAGTGCGGTTTCTTTAAGTTAAACACGTCATCACCAAATCACATAGTGGAAAATAAACCTCAATTTCAAATTTTCAACGTACATATTGGTGCCAGCGTGTCCCCACTTATAGAGATTGGCTGTAGAACAATAACAAACTATGCTGCTTCGTTCTGTGCATCCATTGGTGATGCTAATATCTACAATGAAATTGACTTCACACAGCTTATCCTGTTGCACCCAAAATCTCGCGGACAAGTGAAGCTGCGAAGTAAGAATCCGTTTGACGATCCTGTTATAGAACTGGGGTATTACAGGAACAAAAACGATCTTGATGTTGTTGTTGAAGGTGTAAAGTTTATAATACGCTTGGCCAAGACGACATATTTTAGAAAAGTGGGAGGACGTGTTGCCAGATTAAACGTTAAGGAATGTAGAGGATTGAAATGGGGGTCTGATAATTATTGGCGATGTTATGCAAAGAACGTCCCAACTTCATTGCTACACCCTGTTGGGACTTGTGCGATGGGGCCGCAGGGTGTGGTGGACGAAACTCTGAAGGTGCATGGCATTTCCGGACTAAGAGTTGTAGATGCTTCCATCATGCCAACAATACCTAGCGGAAATACCAACATACCCACTATAATGATCGGCGAAAGGGCGGCTGATTTAATTAAGGCTAATTACCAAGCTATGTCAATGTTCTAGTAAAATATATGTTAAGTAGGTACAATTAAAATGTTACTGTTTCTGTAGTTTTAATTGATAAGTACTTTATTTTGGTTTACCTTGTAGCACGAACTTTGTTGACATATTTCATTTCTAAATTCGAAGGGCTCTGTTCTAATACAGCCATTGGCCTTTTTTAATAAATTAAAAATTACGTATTTTATTTTGAAACTACTGTTCCGACTATTGATGAATTACTGATAATTTATAATAAATTACCAATTAATGAAAAAAAGTTCAGCTTAGTAGTCAAGCGAGTGTCAGAAAATATTATTTGGGTTCAATCTTGAAGGTGTATTTTCACTCACTTCCAGTGGTCGGGTTGATGTTTTAATAATTTGGCACATTTATATTCAGCAAGGTGTTTTTTTCTGTACACACAAGCGTAGCTTGCTCGCAAAAAATCACATCAACTCTTTGTTTTGCGAAGTTACCATGAGGTAAGCTCGCGTGAGATATGATTAAAAAAGTAAAGCGAATTAAATGTTTCAACTCACAATTATAAGTCGGGAAGGCTCCGACCAATTTCTATGTTTTCGGAAGATCTTTTTCAAAGGTCATTGCGTTGACGATGGTGGCTCTCCCCGCATTGCCTTACAGTACGCCTAAATTTAGGGTATTCTTACAAGTTTAGGGTAAAAAAAAAATTACGTGCCTTATTCAGTTCCATCACCTTTCGGATCATGTATGTACATACATACCTACAAAACCCTTCACCCGTACCAGCAGCCTTACCTGTACCTATTAGTGAAATTGAACCAGTGATAAAAATGACGATTTTTGGATGTGAATATCTAAATAACCGTTTGAGGTGTGTTTATCTCACAAATTTCAACAAATGAGCCAAATTTGACATGTTTACGTGATGTAGTTTTTGAGTTATGAGGGGGTCAAAAGTGGCTCCAAATGGTTCGGGTAAAATTACACACGGTGCTGCTCGCCAGTTCTGTTATCTTGAACTTGGCTTGACATTACCGCGTGTGTAGATATGAGACGTGCTAGCGTCAAGAACATGTTCTGCCACCGCGGAACAACACGCTGCGTTGTCTCCCCCCGCATAGATTCGTTTTTTGTCTTGTTTTTTTAGTAGGTACTTACATACTTCATGTATTTTCGCATGTGTATTGAAGCGATTGTCTAGCTAGTCAATGAAGATATTATAAAATAAAAATAAAATATACTAAATAATATACATATAGTAATGTTTATTATTCATAAGAGATTTAATATTTACGTCCTCCCTGGTGTTTCAAAGTCATTATTAATATAATTTCAGAAAATTGTATAATTATTACTATTCATCGTGTTACTTTTGATTTCCGTTAGCTCTAAGGGAAAATTCAACAGGACAAATAATAGTACATTGTGTCTTAAGGGCGGTAAATAAGGAATTACGATCGCGAGTCTATTAGAAGCCCGAAGTCGAAGACTGAGGGCTTTAATGAGTCGATGTTCATAATTCTAGTACCGCCCGTGCGACATAAAATGTTTTTCATCACATTTGCGAGTAAAATTTTATAAGTATAAAAAGTAGTATTTATCGTATCTCGCAGTGATCGTAAAAAAGTACAATGTTTAGTCTCGGCCGAAAGTGCAATAGATGAACTCGTATTATCGAAGGCCTCCCCTTCGGGTCCGCCTTCAAACTAACTCGTTCATCTATCTATTGCTTACTGTACTATAAATTTAGTATAATAATAATATCATAATAATTCATTTATTTATTCAGACAACAAAGATCCATACATTATTAGTAATTTGCTTATAACTATGTTAGTTTAGCGTTCATTGAGGTACATCAATTTGGGGAGTGTCACTGAGTACAAACCAAGAATACTGTTAACTATTATTTATTCCCAAAAGAACGAGTACACAGTCCTATGGGCGAGAGACTACTGGCGAGCCCGTCCGGTATAGCTAACCTATAAAGATATCGCTATATGGGTAGCTATACAACTGTGTCGCTACATTAGTATACATATTGGACGAGTGATAGTGTGGTATTAATTAAATTTTGCATTATAGAGCACTCATCTCTTACAGCTATCATCTTAAGAAGGCTGTTAGTGCTGCCACGTATTCTTGTCAGAAGCGATGCCTTTGTTTTTCGTAGTATAGCATTAAAGCTATCTACTCGCGCTTCGGCAAACATAGCGGACGCACTGCAGAACCGTGGCAGCCCTAACAGCGCTCTGAAGGCGTTATTATACTGGACGTAGCGGCATAGAATCTTGTTTGTCTGGACAGAGACATAAGACAATTTAAAGTAAACTTTAATAAGCTGTTCCATCATCCATTGATTAGTGTTAACTGACGGTTAAATATGATGCCGATTTGTTTTGTTCGAACAATGGATGGTGAAACAGCCCCTAAAACTATTTGCCGGTAGGTAATTAATTTAAATAAAATAGACATCGACAACCCTAAGCGTCCGTGCCGTAGTAGGCATTTAAGTCTCCTAAAGGGTCGGAGTTTACATACTTCTCCTATTTTACTATGGTCTCGCTCGTCTACTTTCCCGCGAGAACGCAGCGAATCCGTTGCACGCTAGCGCTATCAACTCATCCGCAAAAAAACAATGGCCAGCGTGATAAGGCTCTTATGTAGCGAAGTTATTGGTGCTTCGCTTCCGTGACGAGTTCTGAATAGGCTCCATGTCAACATAAGGTAAAGGAAGACAAAGACAGCGTAGTAATTGAAGCGATGTTAAGGGTGCCATCAGCCCGTGTAGCGAGACATTAACATCACAAAGCTACCCTTCAGCTTATGCTAATGGCGGAGATTCTTTCATTGTTTTTCAGCGCGGGTGGAGTTGGGATGAGTTTGGAATGATTATTCGCGGGTCAACGGTTTCGTGACGAAATTCCGATTTTTGTCTTACTTTTTAGTACGGGTTTTGTTAATGACGTATTAGGGCGGGTGTCAAGTTAATGAAATATTATGAAGTTGAAGATCACGGCCTCTGTCTCTCTTTAAGTGCCTCTCCAATTAGTGAAGGTTGGCAGTCAGCTCCGCATTTCTGATTCGGTCTTTTGCCAGTCTGAATAGCTCTGTGGCGCTCATAATTCCCGTCCATTCCCGTATATTGCGTAGCCACGATTTCACAAGAGTCAAAACATGATTTACACCGAATCTATAGTATTTTTTGTTATTCCTACGAATAAGTCGTTGCTTAAATACAAAAGGGCCACAAGTAAAAAAAATTTTTTTTTTGTTTTGTGGCCCTTTTGTATTTAAGCAGCGAAGTATCTACTTGAGTTACAATACAATACAATACAATTACTCTTTATTGTACACCAGAAATAGTAAGCGATACAGAAAACAGGTACACAGAGAAAATTATAAGGTGCTTACCTTAGGCTTGACTTGTAGACTTTGTAGGCCTTTTTGGAAATTGAATATATAAATCGAATAAAACGAATTTAATTTATTTTTTCTAAACCTCATTTGTTTCAATAGACGTGACGTGACATCCTTTAAAGTTAACCAAGATGGGCTGACCCTTGAAATTGAGCGGTCGCTCGACGGCAGTCGTAACAGCGTCGTTTACATGACAAAGTCTTAGCTGCTGCTATTATACCATGATTATCGTGCTGGGGTGCTACTACGGACTCTGGCCAATCTCACTCCAATGCAATAAATAATAAGATAAGACATTATCTTTTATCTTATCTTATTAATGCAAGAAATACTTCAAATACCTACAATAAATAAAATAAACGATTCACACACAATAAATTAAATTCGTCTATAAAGTCCCGATCAAAAACCTTTACAGAGATGTTCAATCAAGCAAATCCAACCATATTGTGAAATATTTCAGTTTAATTATAAAATTGTATTTTTTGCAGGCAAAGTAAATCTGTCAGTAGGTACAGTTAGTATTCTAATAAATATGCGTAAACATGCGTTTAAAGCACATAAAACATAATGAAAATAACAGTTCACAAGAGGAAGAGATCTACAAAAGCGAACTTATCCCTTGAAAGGATCTCTTCCAGTTAACCTTTGAACGATTGAAAGGACATCAGAAATAAGAGAAGACACTACAACAGTAACACAAACATTGAAGACATGACTTTTTAAATTTATCTACGACCAGATGGCCTAGTGGTTAGAGAACCTGACTACGAAGCTTGAGGTCCTGGGTTCGATTCCCGTGTTGGGGCAGATATTTGTATGAAAAATACGAATGTTTGTTCTCGGGTCTTGGATGTTTAATATGTATTTAAGTATGTATCTATCATTAGCAAGCTTTGCTAAGCTTACTTTGGGACTAGGTCAATTGGTGTGAATTGTCCCGTGATATTTATTTATTTATTATTTATTTATTTATCTTCCCTATGATTAAAACGTGATAATTTTAAACTTCCGTTCCGGTTAATTTATGCGTGTTAACATCCACAAGTCATGGTAACATCCTGACTGTGAGAATCAAGTGAGTTCGCGACTCTTCGTAACACCGTGTGGGTAATGACCCGTCCGCTCATGCCGAAATGGGGCTTAATGGCTTGGAATACTGTCGCTTGTGCCATCAGCCTCCGATGATAACGTTTACCACTTAACGAGTGATACACCGAAATAATGAAGGCACCCACTCATCTTTGGTCTCGCTCGGTGATTGCTGATATCAATAAAATTGAAGACGACTCGGAGAAGAAATTCTGGACTGACTTATACGTAAAGCTAGTTCCACCAGAGTTGACGTCTCGCACACAAGAACATGTCGTGTAATGACAGCAGGATTTTGACATTAACTCATTCATTACATTCATTCTCCTTTTATGCAATCAGTTCTTTTTGTAGCTGTGTGTGTACTTAATCATTCACTTCAACTCTCGTAGCATTATCTATATTTTAACCTCCGACGCAAAAAGAAGGGTCTTACAAGTGTGATGCCAATATTTGGATGAACCGATTTCGCGGTTTTTTTATGTGAAAGCGAGTGTTTCTTAGCTAATCGTATGTTTGATAAAAATTGGTGCAGCCGTTTTTGAGATATCGAACAAGTAGGTATTTCAACGTTTTTACGTTGGTTAGGCTATTTGTTAGAAGGTTTTACTTAACTTGACGCGTTAGTTTGAGTCAAATCTTAGTAAAGTGTAATTTACATCTCTAGTGGTCCGATTTCCGTAAAATTTGGTATACGAGTAAATAGGACATTTTACAAGTTGAATGATAACGCAAGTACAGTCAACAAAAAGAATAGTTGTTAGCATAAAGTTTGTATTAATTTAGTAGTAGAAAATATGAATGAAGTAAAATCAATTGTTATGCTCACCCACGAACTTATGATACTATGTGCAATAAATAAATAAATAATTAATTGATGTGGACCTCCGTCTGATTCAATAAATTAGAAAATTTAATTGCTTAATACGACTGACGATACGAATATTTTGACGAGTATATAAACTTGGGCCAAGTAGTCTCTTTCAGCAACCGACAACATAAAGAAGTCGAAAGACGCGTTGAAACCACCTGGAACCGCTATTGGTCCATGAAAGAACTTATGAAGGGAAACCTTCCAATAACACTTAAGCAAAAACTCGTCGACATGTGTATCCTGCCCGTCCTAACCTACGGTGCACAAACATGGTCCGTAGCGAGCATATTAGGAACACCACGCTGCGCTCAAAGACACGCATAACCGACGTTGGGAAAAAGACTGCTAAGCTAAAATGGGACAGGGCTGGACACGTCTGTCGCATGCACCCACAAAGGTCTGCTCGCACAGTTACCTGGTGGGTGCCGGAGAACGGCCAGCGACATCGAGGCACATCTGGACACGTATACGCAAAGGACTGGCCTGACATTGCGTCAGAACGGGAGTTGTGGAGGTCAAGACGGGAGGCCATTGCTCAGCAGTAGAACACTATACCTGGCTATTTAAAAAAAAGACTTAAGTTTTTCAACCTTGATAACAATTGCATGCATTGCATGCATGCATTTAAAATTCTTGACACAAATACATCATAATTAATACGCAAAATACAGATACACACGTTCCATATTATACGTATGTTGTATAATTATTTAATTTTTAATTCTTCAGTATTTTGGTTTTTCGTTCAAAAGGCACTACCGTGGCATCATTATATTTCTTTCAAGTACTGGCAACTGACAGTAGTGTGAAGAGTGGTGCTGCTTAAAGTAATTGAAAATGCCGCGATATATACCTATTATACAATTGACGCGCTAGCCAGGTTATCATACATATTTCACGTCCTTAAGACTTTGTCTTCTACCGCGTTGACGCTTTTTTTTCAGACTTACTTATACTGTTGCTGTAAGCCTTTTACAGCTTACCAGAGAGAAGGCGAGCTGCCAGCCGGGCTGCTCAGCTCTGCCCTTTGCGTCAAAGTTAATTGTTTTCCGATCATCTTTTGTCCCGGGATAGGACACTTGCCTAGACCTTAATCTACACAGCTGAATAAAAATAACAAAATATTACCTTACCTACATTACTCGTACGGGAATAAATCACGCTCTGAAACGTTTCAACTCGCTTCATCTTCTGATGCCGAACGTCAAAAGTACCTGGTATTTTATTTAAACACGAAACCGTAAACGTGTTAATATGCACCACAAACTTGAACATTCCGAATCCATTACATCAAAGCCTCACCTCTATGATCCCCGTAAATCCCTTTAAACAGGCGAAAAGTATAATTTAATAATTGGGGATCCATTAGAGGTAATAATGGGTGAAAAATAGCAGATTTGTGTATTAAATTGAGTAATTCGCGGCTGCGGAGGATTCCGCAAATGAGATTGCGGATAAGCTCCGGAATCCATTTAGAAAAAGTGGGGCTTACACGTAGAAACAAAGGGAGCTCCGACATCCATATTAAAAGGGGGCCTGGATGAGCTACGGGTTATTGTGGATTCTAGGAAAACAGCGTGGAGTGAAACATTGACGAGCAAAAAATAAGATGAAATCAATACGACATAGTACAATGAAACGCAAAAAATGTCGTGTGCATGGTGGCTACTCCAAACTTCCAGTTCGTATTATACCCACCGTTCCTCTTACTCTCCTTTTAAATACTATTAGTGTGAGCGGGACGGTACGATACGAGGTTAGAATTTCGAGCTACATATAAACCCAGACCCTACGTTTTCCCCCAGAGAGTGTGCCGAATACGAAATGGCATCTAAGTGATGCGCCTGCAGCGCGGAAACGACGGACGTGATTTGCAGGAGCCTTGGCCGATGTATGCATTATGCTTCTAAAGGATCTTCGCATTCGATCGACAAAATGATGTGGTCCTTCCAAAAATCTGTACCCTTAGTGTAAGTTTTCGGTTACAAAGTACGTCTCGATCACGTTCGCGTTAAAATCTCAATTTGTATGGAAACACGAACAGCGCCTCTAGCGGAACGTTTGCGATGTTCGTGTTTCCATACAAAGTGAGATTTTAACGCGAACGCGATCGAGACTTATTTTGTAACCGAAAACTTACACTAAGGGTTACTGGTCTTCATCGTACACTAAATACGAAGAAGTAGTAGTAGAACATTTTCTGTTATTATAAGAACAAAGATGCACCAAGAGAGGAACCCAATTTAATTCATTGATAGAAATCTTCTATGTGCGTACATAAATAAAGCTTGTTCAAAACCATTCGTTTTTATTCGACTTCAAAAAAAGGAGGAGGCTATCAATTCGGGTGTATTTTTTTATGTTTGTTACCTCAGAACTCCGTCATTTATAAACCGATATAATTAGGTAGTTTCTTGACTAAAAAAGAACTTTTATATTTTTAGTCTGTCAGTTATATTGTCAGAAAATATTAGATTTTTCTTTTGTCAATCAAACCAAAAATGATAAAATTGAAGGGCGACAAAGTTGTCCGGCGTGATTCACGCGGAATTTTAACTGGCTATATAATCATAATTTTTTGGTCAATTGACAAAAGAAAAAACCGGCCAAGTGCGAGTTGGACTCGCGCACCGAGAGTTCCGTACAATTTTTTTTATATGATGTATCTAAAAATTTATGCTTTTCGCTATTTTTCCTTTATCTGTGCTATAAGATGTTGCTTCATACCAAATTTCAAGAATCTGAGTTTACGGGAAGTACCCTGTAGGTTTTGAATCCCTTGCGAGTGTCGAAAATTTGTGGTATTAACGGCTGTAAGTAATCTTTTGATTGCGTTGGCTTAGAAATTTGTTTTTTTCACAGCTCCAAGAGACAGTAGAGTATTAGATATGAATTTCAGCTTGATACCTTCACGCGTTCCTGAGAAAAAGGGTCTTGACAGACAGACAGACGGACAACAAAGTGATCCTATAACGTATGCAATGCCCACACGTGTATTATAATATTTTACAATAAATAAAAATAAAAAATCTATACGTTTCCAATATTTTTTGATAATCTATTTAACTGGCATAGTTAGATTTTTCTAGGAAACTATCCCAATACTGTACCTATTGGGTAAGGTAAACGTCCCAGTGCTCGACACGCTAATGCCCAATAGACGACACCCTGCTGTCAACTCTATTGCTAATGACAAAAGATTAAAGAAACCAACTATTGGGACAGTGACGAGCGCTCGTACCTTACCTATATTAATTTTGACAGTAACTTCAAATGTTTATCGGATAACACCGTAGCCTTGCTCCATACGTGCCTCCAATGCTAAGTGCAGTGTACATAAATGCATTTCGTAAGTGAATGCAGTTTCTGCCGCTATGCAAGCAAATCGAATGTTTACATGTACGGGAGCCAATAAAGTGGGCAACGTCGCGGCGGTATGGTTGTATGCCATAGAAAATCCAGTTTAAGAGTGTTGGGAAGCATGATATTGTGAATGTTGAGATTTTCTTGTGCTATTTTTGTGCTTCCGAAAGTTAGCTTTACTCGGTCCTAATTCCTATTTCATCCTATCTCTATCCTAATTCGAATTTAGTCTAAATTGGTCAGCGGTTTAGACGAAAAAGGTAACAAATAAACAGACTTACTAACTTTCACATTTATACTTCATATTAGTGGGCTTACTATTTTTATCTTTGCGTAAAAAGATAAGTTGTGAGAACTGTCACAACTTAATCAATCAATAATACTTCTGCACTTATAAAATTACTAACAAACTATTTTCACTATTTTTAACTCTTAAACTCACTCTTTGTCGGTCCCTAACTGATAGCTCCTCTCATCTACTCAAAGGTCGACTTGTAGAGATCCCTTAAAGGGTTAAGTCCGCCTTTGTACAAGCATCTCAAAGTTGTACCAATTGTATTTTTGTTTATTTTCTTTTGTACAAGATATACATACGGGCATGGAAATATCTATAGTTAAAATATCCGCGGTCAAAATATCGAACATAACCTAACCCAACCTTACTTTCGATATTTTGACCGTCGTCTTTTTAACATTAGATATATTAATATCCGATATTCAGATACGTCCCCACACATATTTTCATTTGCGCAAATTCCTCTTCGTCAAACGAATTCCTTATCATAAAAACAAACATAATAAACCAGCAAAATATTTACGGAGTCAATAAGGGAAATCTTAAGCACACAATTACTGCTTAAGCATGGTTTTCCTTAACGTAGTCTTCTGAAATAAAATATTTTTCCCAGCGCACACCTCATGAATACATTTGAGTCGGAAAACTGAATTAATTCAAGACTTGCCAATTGAATGGGAACAGTAACTCGGTTGAATTAAAATATTTTTACGTTTTTAACGAGGCTTGTTGCGCCGGAAGAAAAGGCTTTGTATAATGCAAAGGAGGGCTATAAAATTTGGTATGCGATTATACTTGTTATGTTTGTGTTTTACACATTATGATAAGGAACACTATCATCGACTTACGCTAACAAGATAGTTCGGTGAAACTTATTATTCATTGTAATTTTTATATAACGCGAGTATCCGGTAATATATAATTGTTATTTTATATAAAAAATATGCCATGCTAAGAATAGAGTATGTAGATTCCTCCAAAGAAGACAATAAACATTGAGTGAAAAGGAACTCTGCTTTGCGTGCCAATGGATACAAACTTATTATTTTTCTCAATTTTAATTATCTCTAAAACTTGTAGTAAAACATGAACCAAGCACTCCAGAACCCCAAAAGGAGATTCATATAAATTGTACACGTAGAGCGTTTTTCATTCGCTCTAAATTGCAATTTTACGCGCGCTGGACGCGTATATTAAAAATTAAACTTAATAAGCAAAAGGTCTTTGTGTTCGCTTCCCGGTACATTTTGTTTGAGACCAGCTTTTGGCCTCGGGTTTGTTCGAGTACATTTGCATTGTAAAATGTAGTTTTTGGAGAAAAAATGCCCTGTTGAGTTTCTTGCCGCATTCTTTATAAGTATCTTTTCAGGCATAACTTCCGCCTGGAGAGAGATCTTTCACCTCTCTCTCTCTCTCTCTCTCTCTATTGTAACCTCCCTACATGCTAAAATATCACTATGCTTTGGCACTGCGTACTGGCTTCAAAAAACGCCAAGTGGCTACCTACATTTTGCTAGGATATAACGATATCAAACATTCTCGTGTCAGCAAAAAACTGTTATTATTATTAATTAAAATTGATAAATGACCGAATCTTATCAAAATAATTTTACGCTGAACTTTAGGAATATGCTCTTTGGCGTACGTACCCTATTCGTGCTCAAGGGGTTTTAAATGTTAAGTAGCAGAAAGGTGAAGTTATACTTATAAGCATGACTCCTTATGGTACATACTAATTAAAAATAATCAGTTTACTTATGACATAAAAACACGTGCAGAGGTCAACTAGACTCATCTGACATTTAAGATCTGTATTATTGTGCCAACAGACACTACGATAAAACCTACGATCAGTGCCCTATTTCACGAAACTACAAGTTACAATTTACAAGCGGTAGTCTTTGTTTAACAGTATGCACTGAAAAGAGACTAACGCTTGTAAATTTTGAACATGGAACTACCGTGAGACTCACTCATATTAAATGATATTGTAACGGATAACTCACGTCTTAAATCGAGATTAGCTCGACCTGTTTCGGGCTATTTCGAAGCCCTTCCTCACAGGAGCACGCGACTAGGCGGCTACGCACCACCGCTCTGCTCACGCGTGTAAATTGTGTCTTTTAGCTTCGAGGAATGGGCCACAGACTGCACCGTTGCATCGGTCCGATTTTTGATTCGAATTTTATGCACCAATATCTGACACAATAAAGCGTGCATAAGTATTTGATACGACTCTATTTGTAGGGCCTACAGGACAAGTCAGATATTTTTGGACGCTTGGCTGTGGCAGATATAATGCAGGTGACTGTATCAACTGTACAGTCAGCAACAAAGATGAATACAGCCAAAGTGCCAAAAATATGTATACAGGACTTTATTGCCTGAAAATTAAGGTTACGTATACATATTTTTTGCACTTTGGCTGTATTCATATCTTTGTTGCTGACTGTACAATCTTCTCATATACACGATACCATAAACGATACCGGTCGAATGGTGCAGTCTGGTCGTTACGATTTTTCGTAGCATCTGTGGGCGCTATTAGAAGAAACGGCCACGTTCCCTTTTATAGAAGTCCGGTAAAAAGAAGCCTCAAGTGTCATACGAACCGCAGACAATTGGCGGTTGGAGTGGCTATATATTTCCGCAAGAGTCACCGTGGCACCGCGTGCGGATGGCGGGAGGAGTGGACGTCAACTTTATTGCGAATTTATAGCCGCGTGCGCTGCTATTTGATCGTCAACTGACTTTTGAAAGGTAGAACGACATTGTCGGTGTTGTGTGTCGCTGAGATAATGCCTTTTCACATTTGCTGGTTGTTGGGTAGTCGGCGCCAAGTACGCAGTGAAGAAGCGTATGGACATGCCGAATAATGCCCATTTATTAATTAATCAATCAAAATTTATAATAACTAAAAAACTGAAAAGCAAAGATAAACCCTTTTTTCTCAAACATGACATGAAATATTGACGTTGTTTTACAAATAATAGGCCGAGAAGTATCGCGCTGCAGCCTGCAAAGAGATTTCATTCAACCTAGCAGGCCGCTGGCCGGCAATGCGACCGTCTTTTGTTTCAACGCGCGCTCTGCGACACGCACGCGGCCCACGCCCAGCAAAACCACCCGCAGCCGCCCGCCGCCAGCAGCCACACAACAGGGCGACCAGACTAGCGTCCCGCCAGCTTCATTTCTTGTTTTTTTTATTTTATTTCATGTAATGTTTGAGAAAAGCGCTATACAAGCCTTGGCCGGAACCTTAGGTTGGTATATCTGTTTGGCCGGCAACCCCCTACTTCCCGGCCTCTACAGTAATGTACTATTATTTAACCTTAATCTTTGTACAGTTTGAAGTCGGTGCTTCAGCACTAGCCAGCAGGAGTGATAGAAGCCCATCAGATAGACGACTATATAGGTCTACTCCTGCTGGCTAGTGCTGAGGCTCCGACTTCAAACTGGTACCTAGATTAAGGTTAAATAAAAAGGGTTTATTTTTTGCTTTTCAGTTTCTTCGGCGGTTTTATTTTTTTTGTTAAAAAGTTTAGGGTGAGATTTTTTTCTCCAAATTTATATGAGACCAACTTCAAGGTATATTCTATCCAATAAAAAAATAATTATTAAAATCAGACTACTCTGTATAAAGTTATGCGTAGTCATAGGTACATTATAATCAGTGGGTGAACAATCAATCATCCCCTGTTTTCCTACTCTTAGGTTTGGATTTCTTTTTTCAAATTAATATGGAACCAGCTCCGGATATACTCTTTCCAATAAAAAAAGAATTATTAAATCGGACTAGGTACTTTCTAAAAAGTTATGCGTGCAGGTCATAAGTACATAAAAATATGTCGACTTGAGAGCCTCCTCTGTTTTTTTTCCGTCGGTTTAAAATGATCTTCTGTCCTTTGTGGCCTAAATACAGAATAAATATTTTTTTGATTGATAAAAAAATGCCTGCCACGGTGGATGCGACTGGACACCTGCGACACCAGAAGAGTCACAAGTGCGTTGCCGGCTTCTTAGGTAGGAGTAGGTAGGTACGCTCTTTTCGATTGTACATGTGCTTACGGAATCCTATAAATAAAAACAATCGCTTTCCATTAGCTGGAACCATTGCAACCATTTGACTGTATCGCGATGACAGCTAGACGGAAACATTTATCACGAAGCCTCCTTTTGTGCAAATAAAGAAAAATGACTGAAGAAAACTGTCCTTTCACCGTACATTAGGCAGAGCCGATAGCTATTGAAAAGGTTCAGAAGTGTTGCTTTAGGAAATTAATAAAAAACCAGCCAGCTCGCGAATTGAGGGTTCTGTACAAATTTAGATAATAAATAAATATCACGGGACACTTGACACCAATGAGGGCTATCGTTTTTTGTCTCACTAGATGGAGCACTGTTGCGTGAGGTTTTTAAGTATGGCTTACAAAGGCTGTTATTACGGGCGTGAAAATAAAGTTTAGATCAAAATTATATTTAATACACCTTAAAACCGTACCATAAAAATATCGAGCATACCACAGTGTTCCATAGTCCCCGTTTTGTTCGGAAAAAAGGGAGGACAAAGGTTTCCGAAAGACAAAACTGTCTGAAAACACAGACATTCATTGCCCCGGAACGCGTATTTGCCATAATTAATTACAGATATTGCAAAATATTCACAAAATTATTCAAATTATAAATAAACCCGCGTAGCTCACTCAAAAATTATTAGATTTGACACTTCGGAGACCTCACGCTACACTAGCCTCATTGAGCTAGTCCCAAAGGAAGCTAAGCTTGTCTAATGGGTACTAGGAAACGGATAAACATACTTAAATTGTTTTATAATGGTAGAGCCTTACTGTAACCACTTGCTGGCTGCAGTACGAATGGGCCGGCTCGACCGGGTTAGTACCACACTCCCACAGAATACCGGCGTGAAATAGCAGTTTTGCTACTGTGTTTCGTACGATGAGTGGGAGATCCGGAGGCCCAACTCCCCCCCTCCCTCTCCCCCCTTTAGCCCCTCTTTTAGGCCAGCAACGCACCCGCAGTCCTAATAATGCTGTAAGTGTCCATGGGCGGCGGTGATCACTTAGCATCAGGTGTCCCGCATGCTCGTTTGCCAGCTATTTGACATAAAAAAAATAGATACATACATGCTTAAATACATATTAAACACCCAAGACTCGCGAACAAACATTCGTATTTTTCATACAAATGTCTGCCCAGACCGGGGATCGAACCCGAGACCTCAAGCTTCGTAGTCAGGTTCTCTAACCACTGGGCCATTCGGTCGTCAATATGTATCTATAAATATCCACGGTGACGTGGGCCCCCCTCCTAAGCAAAATATATGTAGGTAGGGTTCATAGATAGATATTCTGATCCGACCCGCACGTGGTCTGTTTCTATCCTATAATAGAGGGGGTCAGTAATGATAATTATACACGACGCAGCGGCCGCAATAAAAAAAAAGTCATCTGCGATTTTTCATCTCGACCGGCCCGCCTACATCCCGTGAGTATATACTGTGACGGAGTAGTTTTGGTACTTTGACGCTTTAATTCGAATTGGTCTCAAAAAAAAATGTTCATTTTTATTTTATTTTTTCATAAAATAGGCGAATTTAAGACACCTATTTGAAGGATTTTGGTTTTATTTGGGTTTTGAAATTTTAATCTTAATTATAAGTTACCGGAATTATAGCTACCATAATTGCCATGGCGTTAAAAACTGCAGTTTATCGTTGCCCGTCACAATTATTTAAAAAACGTAGTGTCTTCTGTCACCTGGCAGTGTTAAGATTATGTGGTTTAGTTACATAACGTTTATTTACGATGAAAGTGAAACAAAAGTCAAACGTTATTTTGCAAATATACACACGATCATTATTTAAAAAAAAAAGTTATAAAATGGTTTAATAAAACCTAATCTTCGAAATGGTTTTGGAATTAGACCTCATTGTAAAAAAGTGATCAATGTAAATTGTTTTCAAATATCACTAGCTGCGGCCCGCAACTTCGTCTGCGAAGAATACGTTTATCGCACTTAAAACATTTTTTTTCGAGATAAAAAGTATTCATTATTTATCTGGCACTGACTCCAAAAATAGCAATTGTATGAATTGTTCTAATAGACCGATTGTTCGCAAGGATATTGAGTAGAAGAAAAGTTTAGGTAGGTAAGTAAATCGAAGAAAAGTACAAATTGTTTTTTTGGAGTCGATTTTTTTTGTTATTTTTTGTTAACGTATTAATTTGTGATGTTCAATAAAGAATCATCATCTCATCCCACTTCTGAGCACAGGCCTACTCACAGAATGCTTCGGCCATGGATCCCACACAGTGCCAGTGCGGATTGGGAACTCCACACACACCATTGAATTGTTTCGCTGTTTTTGCAGGTTTCCTCACGATGTTTTCCTTCACTGTAAAGCTCGTGGTAAATTTCAAATGTAATTTCACACATGAATTCCAAAGAACTCAGAGGTGCGAGCTGTGGTTTGAACCCACGACCCTCTGCTTGAGAGGCCATAGGTCAAACCACTTTTCCGCGCCTGCAGACACCCACTTGAACAATCATCGTGCTCTAACATATCGAACGAGCTTAGTGTTTTAATATGGACCTCCGTAAAACAGCGCTTACATCGACTAAATATCTGTAGTGTATCAAGATGTCGCAATCGATACCAAACAGCGCTGACAGAGACAGCACAGTATATCTCTGGAGCCATTCCACAAATATATTGGCACCACACCTTTTTGCCAAACGATGCTTGAATCATGTTCACTTTTGACCCCCGATGCAAAAAGAGGGGTGTTATAAGTTTGTCGCCAATGTCAGTCTCAAACGGATGGACTGTTTCGCTATGTTTTTTTTTTACTTGAAAGCGAGTTTCCTTGTGTGGTTCTTGATAAAAATCGGTTCAGCTGTTTTGAGACATTAAACTTTGAAATGACAATGTCTCCGATTTTTCATTATATTTAGAACTAAATATGTACTTATTGGATAAAAAACAGCGATGGTTTCATTGGGTATAGTTTTAATTCTACGAATCGATCGTTCGACCAAACATCATTAGGACAAAAATATTTGTCGAACCGATGTTTATAGACTAACTGTCAAGGCAAAGGGCATCCCGTTACGCCCAAGTTACGCCCAGGAAAAAGTCCTGAATGCGTCCCTCGGGCACCTAATTACCGTGTCTCATGACGTCACCATTGTTCCCGACATGTTGCTCTTAATTGGCTAGTGAGCTTGCGTTGTTCGCGTAAGGAGAGACGTTTCTAGAATTACCCATGGTCTGTTATTAAGAGGACCGTGTAGCCACGGTTTATCAATTTTATCATACAATCGGCGTTAGTGGTGTTCAGCCCCTAAAGGTTGGCCGATTTTGACCATTTTTGATATCAGAATCATCATCATCATCATGTCAGCCGAAAGACGTCCACTGCTGGACATAGGCCTCCCCCAAGGCTCTCCACTCAGACCGGTCTTGTGCTTTCCGCATCCACTGCATTCCGAGGCCTGCCGACAGCTCGTCTCCTGGTCCGCGGACGCCATTCGAGAACCTTCTGACCCCATCGGCCATCAGTTCTGCGAGCAATGTGTGTGTGTTTTCCTTTTTTTTTTATTCGACTGGATGGCAAACGAGCAAGTGGGTCTCCTGATGGTAAGAGATCACCACCGCCCATAAACATCTGCAACACCAGGGGTATTGCAGACGCGTTGCCAACCTAGAGGCCTAAGATGGGATACCTCACGTGCCAGTTATTTCACCGGCTGTCTTACTCTCCACGCCGAAACACAACAGTGCAAGCACTGCTGCTTCACGGCAGGATTAGCGAGCAAGATGGTATTAGCAATCCGGGCGGACCTTGCACAAGGTCCTACCACCTGCAATATATCAGAATGACTGGAAGTTTTTGTCATTATCATTCACGTATAACAAATTCAGAAATTTGAAGCCCCCCCCTCAAATAGAACACCACAATGAGCGACAACTTGCCACGCGTTAAACTAACTGTATGTATATATAAAACTTTTCCCATTATAATTAATAATGTTTTCCCCACACTCTTGCAATTTAAAAATGCCCATAAAATATATTTACCGTCGAAGAATAACTTCACTCGGTACGTCAAACTTTAAAAGCCTCGATGCATGTGTTCCTCTTACAACTTTATTGAGAAATGGCTGCACGAATTGATTCCGACATCTCCCTTACCCACTTTAAAACACGCTAAAATTTCTCACAATTTTACAAAGTAAAGTCGCAGCAACCACCCTAAGACTAAGGTTTAAAATTCTGTGAGAGCTTGTGCCCGAAAACAGCTCCTTCATATTTATTAGTGTTGTTTTTTGCGTGTAATGGATTTTTAAGTGAATAAACAAGAAGCAGCAAGTCGTTAAGTTCAAGTATTTTGAATAAGAAAGATTATGACGTAGCTTGCTCTACGATAATGCTACGCCGTAGCAATGCCTACGCCTACGGGGAATGGCATTTCATAAAAGGAGCGAATTTTTCCAGTTAATTATTTGTGAAAAAGTATAAACACTGGCTGGGCGACTTTCCTATCTACAGCAGGGAACTGTTTTTTTTGCAGGCACGACAGACACAATTTTCAAAACATGGTAACCTAACGTATTCGCTAAAAAATCGATATTCAAATTATCTGTTTTTTTTGTATTGTTATCGTTTATTTGATCGTTGTTCTGTCAAATACAGAAATTACATTTGAATAGAAATAAGTATAATTTTATAAATCAGATCGTTACGTTCATGGCAACTTTAATTATGTGATGGAACAATTTGGAGATGGAAAATACATGATTTGCGGAGCTTTTTTACTGGATTGCACTTTTCGTTGACTACTCTATAAATTGTAGTATAATACTTGGGTAGTATTCTAGGTAAAAAATAATAATTCTGCTTAGTTAGTCAGCTAAATAATCAGTTCGAAAATCGAAGGTTGTATCGTACCGTCCCGCCAACGCTTATATTATTTAATACGAGAGTGAGAGGGACAGTACGATACGAACTTCGATTTTCGAATTTCGTGGTAGCCCTGCTGGAGTGGGGTCCCGTAACAAAGCCGTGCTAAAAAGTATCGCACGGCGGTACATCACTCGTATCACAACTTTAACTGGCTATAACTTCAGTATGTTTTGTTTAATTGACAAAAGAAAAATAAGTGTATTGCCTTCTGACAATCTAACTGATGAACTAAACAATTTTTTTTAGGACACGACCTATTCTAGGGTTAACTGACATATGAAAATATCGAATGTACCTACTGACAAAAATCCTGACCTCACCCTAAACGTCCTGACATTTCTCGTAACTTGTAACAGAGATTTGACATTTTTGACATAGTTTTGGCGTAGATTCTTACGTTAAGAGCAAAACAATTGACTGATTTCTATAGCTGTAATTTATCCTATACCAGCCTGTTGCCCGCGACTCCGTCCGCGTAGTATTCTTTTATCGCTATCCCGCGGGAAATATGAAATTTTCCGATATAAAAACTATCCTATATTCTTCCCCGGTACTCAAACTATCTGTATACCGAATTCCATCTAAATCGGTTCAGCGGTTTAGACGTGATTGAGTAACAAACATCCAAACATTTTCACAAACTTTCACATTTATAATATTAGTAGGAAGTAGAATTTTAAATTGTTTTGAAAGAAATACTATTATTATTCGTTTTGTTGATTACATGCTACTAACATTAATCAATTTATTATTTAAAACTTTGCAATAAGTGTATAATAAAAACATATAGCCAAGTCCGGCCGCAATCATGAGGGTCAAAAATCCTGACATGTATGGCAACCCTAGCCTCCTCACATATTATGCACATTATGCATACAAATTTGCCAACGACAAGTCACTGCCAAAATAAACTATCGAGTCACGCTAGTTCCCTATGTAAATACCTAGAACGCCCAATATTGAGGCGGTAAGTGATATTGCGGGTCGAGTTACACACGCTGAGTCACTGGCTACCACTTAAACGAGGCATACCGTCTCGCATTCTGGCCCTATACTACGAAGTGCAAAACTCGAAGTTCGTATTTTTCCGTCCCGCTGGTGCTTATGTCATTTAATACGCGAGTGAAAGGGACGGTGCGATACGAACTTCGATTTTCGAGTTTCGTAGTAGCCCTTCTGTGCCGTGAGCAACGTAAAATACATACAACACAAACGATATTAGCACAATTGCCCATTGTATTTATTTATCGACTGTCGAAAAGAAGAGTACCACGTCATAAAACTTGTAGTATTTGGCTGATGGTAGGTGGAATTGTACGGTAGGTACAGTACAATTCCATCATAAATCAATTAAAATTCAAAAGCATGATTAAGTATAACATAGTAATCAATTAGAACTTAATCAAGTTACCCGTGCTTGATGGCAGTTAGTTGTATTTATAGCCTTATTTTACAACAAGGACATAGTAAGTATGCAATTAAAGATCGGCGATTTTTCGCCTATATCAAAACTTTATTACTTGAATGCCTCTCTGCCCCGAAAACTTAACCAAACCCACCTGCACCTTTTTTTCATTAGTTAATGTTAAGCTCTAAACATAAACCTCCACATAAAATCCACCTTGTCATATCACATTCATATTAATAGTAATGCAATAAACGTGAGGTTTCGTTCAAATTAATTCCCAGAAAGACTCGTAAACACCCTTCATTTTACGGTGACATAAAAAATATCCCGTTCTTTTCACGTAATGCTCCCTCTAGTCTGAAATTACCCGAAAAATTGTCGATCCCTCGTCGAGTGGCACTACTGAGGAAGATAAAAAAATATGCGACGACATGACGACTAGACCCCTTCTCTATGTATTTGAAGATTAGATAACGCTGTGAAAACGATATGATAGGACCCTTTTACAAACGTGATTATACCGTTCTTTCTCTGTCTGATGCCTTAGTTGATGAAAAAGACAGAAAGAGTTTTACAGGGTAGCAGGTTGGAGTCACATGGGATCGGCGGGAGGGGTTAGAAATGAACATGACGCGTGGAATATGAGTTTCTGTCTACACTTCATCGTGAATCGTGTCAATTTCTCGCTTTAAATATGAAATATGATGTGAAGTGTTTTTGGGGACGTTTTCAGCCGATAGCGTTATAAATGACGCAATTTAAAAACACCTTTATACCCACAATTTTTAACTAATTTGTGTAGCAGTGGCTAAGTATTTTCTAATTATGGCCATAAAGTGTTTAATCTTTTCTAATTCCTTCAAATTGAAATAATATTTTAATTCTTTTCTTTAAACTAAGAAAGTCTTAAACTTGCCACCGACAATTTCTTCTGTATTTTATTGACTTCATAAAATAAAAGTCTACAGATGAAGTTTAAGTCACACCTTGTTCGGGCGCCAACTTTTATTTGCTGTCCGCAAATAACTCCTCCGTTTGGCGGGCTTTAGGAAGCAGGTGTAAAAGCTGTGAAGCCCGAGTTTTATCAGTTCCAGTAGTAAGTTTGTACTTTTGTACCTCGCATGCCCTGTGACTTCGAAAGCTTTTAAAGTAATGCAAGTCGCATTGGTCAAAGTTTCACGTGCTTGACTATTAGAGATTGCTATTACATTTAATTCATGGTGAGGATAGTCGGTGATATAGTTACATATATTGAATATCTATACAATTGTGTTAAATATGCTAAATATTTTGAAGAAAAAAAAACACAAGGGTAACGACTCTATTGAGGTTTTAACTTGTAAATGTAATTATTTGAAAATATTATTACATATAAGCACTTTGTTATGACTGAACTCGTTCACTACTTACGATGATATTGTACTGTTTGATATTCGGTGTGTTTAAACATTAATTTACAGTTCATTAAATATACTACATTGTGCTACGCTTTTGTTAGGTAAGATATGTACCCAAAGCCAAGCTAAAGGGGACCTTACGCTTAATTGCTACACATCATTTAAGTTGACTAAGTAAACCACTATGAAAATGTTCATGTGCTCGAGAATAAGTCATTATAACTTAGCACGAAACTTAAAAGCGACTTTATTAAAATAACCGAATTTACTCAGCACGAACCAGACACCTTTCAAGAAAATTGCAACACAGTGCATAACAGAAACAAAACGACCGCATGGTAACACCGACCGTAACACATGAATCCAAAGTTCAATATTAATTGCGTCGTGAACATTAAGTTTAATAGGGCGGTGAACTGTCGTATTAAATTGCGAGGCGTTACTTTTAGAGACTGCAAGATTGCGCTGGCAACTGTTTGAGAAGTTATAAGCATGTGGTTATTGAGCAGAAAACTTCCGGAGTTCGCTCGTTCTGTAAATTACTTTAGAAATATTTGCGAAAGGAGTTGCGATGACTTTAAATTCACCGTTATACAGTGTGTTACCGGCAGCTAAGCTTTTTTTAAGGGAGGTTAAAGTAATGTATTTCTGTAACTTAACCATGACGTAAATTTAATTTACATAAAAAAAGGAACAATAATTTAAAGACATAAAAAAAACAGCCACATGCTTCATCATATTAATAAAAATAAATGAAGAAATAACACATTGATACATCCGCAACAAGCTTCGTTAATTAATTGTAGACTTAGTTAGAAAGTAAAAAGTCTGAATTTAAATTTGTTAATTAAATTAATGTCATGGTTAAGTTACAGAAAAACGTTAATTTAACCTCCCTTAAAAAAGCCCGGCAGCTGGTAACACACTGTATATGTTTTTAGTTTTTATACATTTCTACCTAGGTTTTATAAGTCAAGTCTCAAAAGTTGATTAATATCTGCCACAGCGAAGCGTGCAAAAATATCTGACACGTCTTACCGGACCATCTTGAAATCCGATCGTATTCGATATTTATGCATGCTTTTTTGTATCAGATATTAGTGCCGGTGACTGTACTAGGCAAAGATGTAATACTTAAATAAATAGTATACTTAAATACACTATGATTACTCGGTGGGCACCGGACGACGGCCATCGACGGCAAGGTAGACCGAGAAGGAGATGGCGGGACGATTTGGACGCGGATGCAAGGGTTTGTTTGTTTGTTTATATTCTTTGTGCAAAAAGGAAATACAAAAATGTTACAAGAAGGGTTTCGCCTGAAATTGCGCCAGACTGGGAGGTGTGGAGGTTTAGAGGAACGGCCTGTGCCCCTGCAGTGGGACACCATACCAGGCTGGTTAAAGAAGATACGTTTTGTGTCTCCGAGAATATAGCCTCCTAAGTCCTGACGTTTTTTAACAAACTTAGTGCTTAACACCTAGACGTGGTTGACCTGCTTCGTTATTTTGGATAATATTATTTCAAAATTCTTATAATACTTTATTCAATGAACAATTTGTACTATTATAAAGTACATTCGGCCGTTATTCTTAGTGTTAATTAGTCCTTTATAGAGTATGCGAGGACCCAGGAGGATAGACTGTGGGAGTGAGACTTTACTTGTTCGTTTGCTATGCTACCGAATGGCAAAAATTCTACTACTACTAAATAAAACTAATAACTTAAGGGAATTTCCTTTTAACATTTTTTTTAAATCTATTTATAAATGCCAAAATCCTGAAGCTACAAACATACCTAAATAAATACAACCAACAAAAATCTCAACCAGTTTTGAAGTCGGTGAAAAATATATTAAGTCCACATTCAATGGAAATCACAGTGAACTGTAAGCTTCGGCCTCAATTTTCACTGCCTCTAAAAATCTAGCACTTCGCAAGCCGCGGCTCGGGCAATAAATTGTAAAGGCTTATACAGTGGCCGGGCACGCACTTTGACACAAAATAAACTGGCAATCAGAGGAGTGCGGCGTCGGCGGGAATCCTCATAAATCCGGTGGCGGCTTCGCTCCCGCCTTATTCAATCTCGAGGGAAGTGTTGGAGGATTGGGGCGCTGGATGTGGCCAAGCGCCAAAGCACAGATAAAATAATAGTTAGGTACCTACTACGTAACAGATTCTCTCGCGCTTGAGAGCTTATGTGTTTCACCTGCCAGCCGGTTTATCGTCAAAGTCGAAAATACAAAACGATAAAGAAAAACAGACCAGCCCTGGGAATCGAACCCAGGTCCCCAGCATTCCGTGCTGCGTGCCATACCGGTACACCACCACTGGACAGGAGTACAGACATAAATTTCTCCTATGCACCACATAATCACAGCTTGTTTGTTTCTTATTTAGTCACTTAAGCAGCGACACTAGCGACATCTATGTTTTATGCGTCACGTCATAGGTACGTACACTGTCCACGTAATTATAATCAACAGCAGCAGTTGACTCGGACTTACACTCGTCGGGTTTAGCGTCGAGGCCAGCTTTACGCTATTCCTCAATCTCGCGAACCTACCTCTGCACAATCCTGTGCCATTCAAGTCGCTGTGCTGCCCTGCCATCGAGATGGTTCGATGCGACATCTTTTCATATTGCACTTGCATATTTTTGTACCGCAGGAGCTGTCTGCCATGTTTCCGCTTGACATGACAAGAACGAAACATGAAGAACTGTGGATATTCCTTCCAGTGGTTGTTATCCTTGTAAGTATTAGTTTACAGAACGAGGTCTCGATATAAGAGTCCAGTTTAAAAGGCCGGCCGCAGACGCCTACAGCGGGCGCCGTTGTGGGGTGATCGCAAACGGGCTTCTTTCACGGCTTAGCACTTTTAGTTTTAAAATAGGATATATACCATTTGTACATTCGGTAATTCGGGATACAGTGTTTGTATAAGGTAAAGGGTAAATAATCTTGACGAGTCTATTTACTGAAAAACGCTTTAAAAAATAGTATTACGAACGAAACCAAAAATTATGAAAATGACCATAATGTCCTTGATATACAATTGTTTCATATTTGCTACGACTTATTTCTCAACTGATTTTCATTATAAGACACGTCAAGATGGCTTACCTTCTTCCTAATGCTAAGAAAAACGAAATATAGTACGTCTATGAACGAAATATACCTAAGAATAGATGCTACTGGCTGGATTAGGTAGGTACGTTTGTTGTTTTTAGGGCGCATAAGGACGAATTGCCTAATATTGGATAACTCCTATAATTTTCAAACTCAGCGCGAGTAAAATGACAAAATATACTTGTAAACATCGAAAGAAAAAACAATCTGGTGCAGAGAGGCCATATTCTTTTATGAGGCCAATAAAATGAGCTCAGTCCAAGTGGAGTGTCGGAGACAGTATTGAACGTTCGGATAAAATGTCTTGGCTTACGGATAACAATGACTGAGTTTTTCGGAAATGAGTTTGGCCGAAAATTAAGAAATAAAAACCGGCCAAGAGCGTGTCAGACACGCCCAAGATAGGGTTCCGTAGCCATTACTATATAGTCTTAAAATCAATTACCAGAAAAAGAGCGTATCTTCACGGCACTTACGTCCTTTTGTTGAGAAGCGCAGTTTTTCGGCAATAACTCAAAAGCGTCATGTCGAAACCAACATTCGTTGAAAGTATTTATTAAGCGTTACCTTCCCATATTTTTTGCATATTTTTTGGACAAACGGTTTAAAAGATAGAGGGGGGGGGGGACACGACACAATTCTTGCTACTTTGGGTGCGATTATTTCCGGAAACCTTCACTTAATGCGAGTTAAAAAAAATACAATTTCTGTTACGTGTATGGAGTGCCCCCCCCTATAAATATTTATTTTTGTAATTTAACTACAAAACTAAATAGCGGCTTTGACAAGACATCTGTACTCCAAATTTCATTGATATACATGCCTGTGACATACGGACGGACGGACAGACAGACAGACGTACTTGACGAAACTATAAGGGTTCCGTTTTTGCCATTTTGGCTCCGGAACCCCAAAAAAGGTGCTTTAAGTAAAAACTCGTTTTCATAAAAATATTGTTTTTTTCGCGAATTGATCGAATTGATTTAACTTGCCCTGCGTGTTGTTTTTGTGGGATAAAAGCATGCAAATTCATTTTGACCCACTTCTACTTTTCGGATTGACTCAAAGACATGTAAGTTGACTGATAATGCAATACCAGTCAACAAAAAGTACAGTTAGCAAAAAAACTTGTATCAAAAATGTTTTTTTTAAGAAACTTGTTGCTTTGATACCTTAGTATTTAAGTGCCTTAACCTTCTGAACGAATTTGGAATAGTACATAGGTTACTTTTTATATTTCCATGAGATCAGAATCAAATCCCAAAAATTTAACAGCTAGTTAGAGATATGAACTTTGGCGTAGATGTTTTATACCTACATAATTATACTCGGGGTCCCGGCGCACACAAATTAATTCAAGAAGTGCAAAGCGCCTGGTCGACACTACTAATAATAATAATAATCAGATAATCACGTGAATTTATTCACATCTCATTTCTTGTCCATATAAGTCCCACAGCTGGGCACAGGCCTACTCTCCTAAGAGGGTTTGGACCAGGTACAGTTCTCACGTGGACCCAGTACGCTTTGGGAACTTTCTTTCTGTAAAATTTCACAAAGCTATAAGTTCCGAAAACCCTACGAGCCTTTGAGCCCACGACTTTTTATAATTGAGACGCCTTAGATTAAACCACAAACTACGGTTATCCATATCAATTAACAAGATCCCTTTATTCCTAAACACGTTGCAAACCATAAACCCCAACAAATGACAGATACGTTTAAATTTTACTCACTTAAAAACTGATCGTAAAACCTCGATTTTCCTATTTAACGCCAGTCTGCAAACTTAACAGTAAAACGACTATAGCTACCCCTTTCTTATCCCGCAAGACTGACCGAGATGGCACGACATTGCTTCCGCTGAAACGCATGTTCTTGCGACTGTGACTGAATAAAGACTGATCCCTGAACAAGGATGTTCAAGCAAAACTGGACAAGCATATTTCCATTTTAATCCCACTAATCCTACTAATATTATAAATGCGAAAGTGTGTGTGTGTGTGTGTGTGTGTGTGTGTGTGTGTGTGTGTTTGTTACTCCTTTACGCTAAAACGGCTGGACGGATTTGGATGAAATTTGGTATGTAGATAGCTGGATTTCTGGAATAACACATAAGGCTACTTTTTATCCCGATATTCTGAAGGGATAGGGATAAAATTTTGGACAGTTGTTTTTAACATAACCTCAATGAAGACCACGATATAAAATTTGGGAATTCCCAGGGGAATTTCATAAAATCCCGCAATTGCAATTGTACCAGATCGAATTAGTTTGCGCGTGCGAAGCCGCGGGTAAACTCTAGTATTACAAATGCGGAAGTTTGTGATTGTGTTTGTTTATTATAGTTTTATGGTAAAATGGTTGGAAGCTTTTAGGTAAAATTTGATATGAAGATAGCTTGAATAACACATTTTATTCCGATATTCTTATGGAATCGTGGAAGTACACATATAAAATCTTAAATTCTAAAATATTATAAATATGTATAACATGTCTACTTGTACTTAGAAAACTTAAAAGCACCTATGCGATGTGAAGGCGTAAAACTTTATGTAAAAAATTAAAAAAAATATGTTAGTATAGGTAACGAGATTTTTGACAATATCCGAAATAGCTTCAGGTTTTTTGGCTAGAAAAACATCTCCTAAAATGACATTTTAATACTTATTTATGACGAGGATTATGTTTCAATACGGGGAAAAGGCGTAGCCATCGTTCATCCACTTACTTGTATTTCAAAATCTAGATTTTTATCGAATAATAGTAAAATATACTAGACTCTGGCAAAAAATATCTCCGATGGACAGAACCTTAGTTTTAAAATCTAACTGACTATATATGACGGTTACATTTACAACTTACTACCAAGTTTAGGCTATAATATACTATTGTCCGGAAAATCAGACGACGGAAGCGATATAACCTGTGATAGTACATCCAGTCCTAGATGTCCTGGATTTAGTGCTGCCAATCTCCGTGACTAGATGGCGTTAGTGAACACGGTCGTAAACGTTTTACGAGCAGTAGCGCGTTGACTGCCTCCGGCTAAACGTCAGGTGAGGATATTGAAACCTGTGCGGATTTTAAAAAAGAGGTAAATGTGGTAGTGTACATGCTAATTCTCAATAGATGGTACATGCTTTCACTTCTGGCCATAGATCATCACAATCATGTTAGCCGTAGGGCGTTCATGATATCTACTTATCTTTTGCGTCATGTCATAATTAATGCTGGATGTTAATAAAAAAATATGACAGATTACTTTGTCATCAGCTTTACCCTTAGTTTGTTTATTTTATGTATCATATGAGTATATAACTTACAAATTTGTTATAGGTACAAGTTTATTCTGAGCCTGATTCGAAGGACCAACTCCGGCCGCAATTTGTCCGAGCATACGTCTATCTACTAGGTACTTATCAGTGCATGTGGATCAAATTATTGTGAACTAACTTTTTGGGTGACACTCTTTCCTGGCCCGGATAATACCGACATGGAAATACAGACCCTGTTTTTCGTGTACACGCCCATAGAACACACATAGAGCCATAGAGCACATGAGAACATGGCATGAATGACTAGACCCGAAAAGATACAGGGTAAAATATTGAACGTGATCCAAAATTAGTTTTTCTAGCTCAGTCAATGCTGGACAAAACAACGCATTAACTTATTTGTTGAAATTAGCAAAAATTTGCGGTTTCAATACCTATATCTAAATTATATTTTAAACAATAGAGTTAATTTGTCCTTATTAACTGAGCTAGAAATACTAATTTTGGATCATGTTCCAAATTTCACCCTGTATCGTAAGTGCTAAAAATCACAAACTAACTGATTTCATATAAAACAGTTTTATTCGTGGAACGGGCGACGCACGCGTTTACGATCGACAGCTTTATCGCCGTTTTATTGAGCTCGCCGTGACCAGTGCAGTCATAAAATATATAATATACTTTTGTCACAGGACGACAAGCACAGCATGCTTTTTACCCGATTGCCCGTTTTAGGGTTACAATACAATACAATACAAATATTCTTTATTGATCACCAAAAGCAGTACAGAGACATTACAAAAATAGAAAAATTCAGGTAGACAATATCAGCAATAGCAATAGCAGGTAGGTTAGTTTTTCGAGCGTATGTATTTAGGTTGGGTATGTATGTCATCATCATCATCTTAGCCGTAGGACGTCCACTGTTGGACATAGGCCTCCCCCATAGACCTCCAGTTGCTTCGGTAGGCTTTATCCAGGTCCATCTCGTTGGTGGACGCCCTACGCTGTGCTTGCCGATCCGCAGTCTCCACTCGAGAACTTTTCGGCCCCAACGGCCATCTAGGCATCTGTTCTCCGTGCTATAAGGCCTGCCCACTGCCACTTCGACGAGCTAGTTCGCTTGGCTATGTCGGTGACCCTTGTTCTTCTACGTGTCTCCTCATTTTTGATTCGATCCCGTAGAGAAACCCCAAGCACAGCTATCTCCATAGCTCGCTGAGCAACTCTGAGCCTATTCATAAGACCTATAGTGAAGCACCACGTCTTTGATCCACTATGTCATCACTGGCAACACACATTGGTTAAAGTCTTTCGTCTTAGGGCACTGAGGAATTTTGGACGAAAAGACATTGCGGAATTTCCCAAACGCTGTCCATCCAAGTTGGATTTGACGATTGACCTCCTTCTCAAAATTGGAAATCCAAACTGAAATATAGATGCACAGAAAAAACAGAAAAATAAGACCATCACTGGGAATCGAACCCAGGTCCTCGGTAATCCGTACCGCGTGCTATACCGCTACACCACTGATGGTCAACGGTACCGACACGAATTTCCCTATGCACCTCATATCTCAGCTTGTGTTTCTTACTTAGTCACTTAAGCAGCGACGCTAGCGACATCTATGCCGTAAGCCCTCAAACTTTTTCGGGTTAGTTGTTTTTTCTGTGCATCTATATTTCAGTTTGTATTTTCAATTTCGGTTTCATAGATGTCGCTAGCGTCGCTGCTTAAGTGACTAAGTAAGAAACACAAGCTGAGATATGAGGTGCATAGGGAAATTCGTGTCGGTACCGTTGACCATCAGTGGTGTAGCGGTATAGCACGCGGTACGGATTACCGAGGACCTGGGTTCGATTCCCAGTGATGGTCTTATTTTTCTGTTTTTTCTGTGCATCTATATTTCAGTTTGTATTTTCAATTTTGGTTTTACGGGATGACCGTAAAAGTAAAAATTTGGAATTGAAATAAAAAATACAAAAAGATTCCAAAAAACCAATCTCCTTCTCAAAGTTTTGCTTACCTAATTGGACGGTTAGTCCGAAATATACATACGAGTCAACAACTCCAAGAACCGAATTCTCAATCACCACCTCACGGACATTAGGTAGGCACCACATGGACATTCGATATGACCTACGTCTTTTCCCTGTTCATTTTGAGGTCCAACCGTTGGGAGAGTCGATTGAGGCCTTCGAGTATCGTGCTGAGTTCTTTCATCGACTTTGCCATGACCACGATATAGTTGGCAAACCGAAGGTGAGTGATGTATTCGCCGTTGATATTGATGCCTAGCCCTTTCCATTCCAGAAGCTTACGCCTCTTTTAAGGGAATCGCCTTCGAACTCTGTTCCTGTACTCGGTCCGAGATAGTGGCGTTTTATTCAAACACTTCAACACTTCGATATATCTATAGTCAATACGGCATCGCTGGAGAGACTCAAGCACGGCCCACGTTTCGACCGAATCAAAGACTTTTTCGTAGTCTACAAACGCTAGACATAGCGGCAAGTTTTACTCCTCGGTCTTCTGTATGACTTGCCACATGTCTGGTATGGCATGTCATATATGGTATGCCACGAGAGTTGATTTGAATGATTACACACACAGCTACATGATAACTGATTGCACAAAAGGAGAATGAATGAAATGAATGAGTGAACGTCAAAATCGCGCTGTCAATATAAGACTATAAGACATGTTTTTGTGTGCGTGACTTCAACTCTGGTGGCACTACCTATATCAATTAGTAAATTTCGCAGTGTGACACTGATGTCAGTACATAAACAACAGACAGATATAAAAAATAAGATTTTCAGACTTCTTATTTTGGTTACGTATAAGAGTTACCTCCATAACAAATTTTTAAGTTTTTAAGACAACTAAGTATAACTAACTGTTGGGCTATAAAAGTTATAATTCCCCGGCAATTTGTATGAAAACTCCTTTTTTAATATCTTTAATATGTATCTTTTGATTGCGTGGACTTAGAAGTTTGATTTTTGCTCTGCGGTAGCAGCAGACCTTAGTATTTGGTATTAAATTCAACTCCACGCGTTCTTAGACGAATGGACGGGCAGCAAAGTGATCCTATGAAGGTCTTTGCTAACCGAGGTATGAAACACTAAAAATTAAGAAATACCAGGCACTTAACATTTCTTCTTATATTAGTTCTGGCTCTCAAATACGCCACAAATAAAATGAAGTATAACAGCACCGAATAAATCCCCGAAGTAACATTGCCCAAGTGCCACAGTGCTCGAGGCCGACTATCGATCGTATGCATCTGGCCATTCACTCGGATTCTAATAAGTTGAGTAGAGTAAGTGCTTCTCATTCGGGTGCAGTTAGATAGTCGGATCTACATACATGGTAGAATAAATCAGAGAACGAAGAATGTTAAATTGTAAATTGTGTTTATTTCTCTATTTCTGTATGTACAATAAAAAGTTTACATTCATACATATTAACCAAGAACAAGGTTTTATATGAATCCTGATTAATAATTGTAAACGTAAATGTGAGTGTATTTGTTGGTTTGTTTCTTACGCGTTCACGCTTGAAGAATTGCTCTAGTGATTGTGATGAAATTTGGTATCTATGGAGATATTTTAAGACCTTGGGAAGGACGTAAGTAAGATACATTTATCCCGGAGAACTTAACAGTTCTCGCGGACGCACGATAAGCGAATTCTTTGCAGACGAAGTCGAGGGCAACAGCTAGAGTATTTTAACTAGGTAACTTCACTTTTACTTATTTTGGAAAACTGATACTGATCTGCCAGTTCAGGCAATTTTTTTTCTACAAGCTTTTATTTATCCTGCTATTGTTGTTTTTATTGACTTGAAATTTATTAAGAAAATATACCTTATTTGGATGAAATTAAAAAAATTGTATTAAAAATGATTTATTGAAAAACTTATTCAACATTTTTCTCACGAGAGCTTTAATTTATTTAATGGGTAAAGCAAAAAAATCTAATTGTGTTAAGTATTTTGTCGATCGAATTTCTTACTATACAGCCAGCCTTACTTAGCTTTACACTGGTAAAACTTTTCTCCACTACATCAATACGTACGGCGTCCGCATGTCGTATTTGACAAGCACTCCTCGGTCCGGCCAGTGCTGGCTCGTACTTGACAACTTGTTTAAACTCGTTACTTGGATTACTCCATTCGATGCTGTGGAAATGATTATGACGCAATGAGGGCTATCGCGTATGAATTCGCCACTAGAGGCGCTATTGTAGCGTGAGGTCTCCGAAATGTCAAATCTCATAGTTTTTGGGTGAGCTACGCGGGTTTATTTATAATTAGAATAATTTTGTGAATATTTTGCAATATCTGAAATTAATTATGGCAAATATGAGTACCGGGGCAATGAATGTCTGTGTTTTGAGACAGTTTTGTCTTTCGGAAACCTTTGTCCTCCCTTTTTTCCGAACAAAACGGGGACTATGCAACACTGTGGCATGCTCGATATTTTTATGGTACGGTTTTAAGGTGTATTAAATATGATTTTAATCTAAACTTTGTTTTCACGCCCGTAATAACAGACTTTGAAACCTCACGAAACAGTGCGCCATCTAGTGAGACAAAAAACGATAGCCCTCATTGTTTTTTGTATAGGGTGAGGGCACCAGTCATGGACAGGAACCAATAATGGAATATTTTTTCCGCTAACCCAATATTAAGAAACGGACGCTACTTTTTCTAAAACTAATAACACTTATGTGCAGATAACTGATAAAGTTCCATGAATGGTGAGCTATTAAGGCATTGAATCCTTGCTGTCCATTACTGGATACTACTGTGCTTAACATGTCCATGATTGGTGCCATCACCCTACTGTGACACATTTTCGCCGGGGACAGTGCATATTCACTTATCTACTAAGTAATAGGTAAATACCACGTATCTATGCTACGTGTAGATGGAATGATTAACTCCAATTTTTTTAACGAATTCGAAATAAAAATGGACGAATTAGCAGCGTTCGGGAAACTTCGTTGTCTTCTCGTCCAAAATTCCGCAATGCCTGAAGACAGTGTGTGTTGCCAGTGATAATTTAAGGCGCTGGCAGGATTGTTGGACTCTTGATCAAGCTCAGAATCACGCAACGAGCTATACCTATAGCTATGATCGTTAATTTTTCTAGCCCCGTAAACAAAGTTGTGAGCAAAACTGTATATACATAAGTACATAAGTATCACATAACAAGCCAATAGCCAGGGAGCCGCGGGCGAGGACCGCTCGCTGAATCTTAATACCCGCCGCCTTTTATTGCCATGCAATATAAGATGGGGAAAAACTGAAGGATGATGCTCTTTAAAAGTTGATGGTCCTGTATATAGGGAATGCAGGCCCTGTACTACGAAGTGCAAAATTCGAACTTCGTATTACTCCGTCCCGCTGACGCTTATATTATTTAATACGAGAGTGGGAGAGACGGTACGATACGAACTTCGATTTTCAAATTTCGTAGTAGCGCCGCAGTACCATCAACACAATATAAGGGTCTTAAGTGGTGAACAAAATATTTTTTCTTACTCTGTACCTCTAGATTAAAAAGTATTACGTAAGAATATGTAAAAATCTGTAATTATGCTTTTGTTATAATTATTTTGATAAAGTACTAAGTAGTTCATTTTAAACTTTCCTTAAGGTGAGTCGGGTCAAGCGTAAAATATCGAATATTATCATAAGCACTAATAACAACATCTTACAACCACGCACCCAAGACCTGACCTCAGACCTGTAAGATGTCGTTAGTAGTGCAATATCAATACTTTTAGATATTTTAATGGTAGGCGCGCTTACCACCTGCGGCGCGCTTGCCCTGACTCACCTTATCTCGTGGTTATCCTATAATTCTTACGTTGAACGTTCATAGACACAGCATTTTTTTAATTAACCTCTACTCTATGTAAACGCTAAAAAAGATTACATTAACAGTGTAAACTCTGAGTATTTTAATCTAGCGAACTGTCATGTAGAATAGGGTGACCATCCGATTGGTAAGTTTACTAACAAAAATTAACTACCATTAATTAATTAACGTTTAATTGTTTGCTTTAAGAGCTAATGCACTGAATCTGCGTGGAAATGCTGCGTTGGAAACTATAATTTTTAGTCAGCACGTCCACATTATATTTAAAGTGTTTTTGTTAAGGTGCGTTATTTTCATCAAATAACCATTAATAGCAAAAAACCATGTTTTTTCGAAATCGCCTCAACAGGTGAATGCGTCCTGGGAACTTAAAACTATGTAGTTAGTAAATGTAACATTGTACTTATTAAAAAACCACGTTACAAACCACGATCCAAACTCTTTCATTCTGAGGAGGCTGTACCCTGCGGAAGGATGTATACAGGCCATGATGATGATGATGATGAATAAACTATGAAACCATTTAATAGTCCCTGCGGATCCCTAAACTTGCTGGAGGCTATTCCGTATCAGGAACGCACCGGTCAAGTGCAAATAATAAATTCAAACGACAGATTATTGGAGGCAGAGGGCAAGATAAAACAAATAAGTTCTTGTTTTTTGTTCAATATATTTATTGACAGTTTTTTGAACCCCTGGATTATTTAGTTATTTGTCCGTCTGTCAAAACCTTTCTTCTCGGGAATGCGTGACTGTATCAAACTGAATTAAATTTTAGTTAATTAAGTAGCATCGATTCAACAAATTGAACACGTGCAGACTATGTTATAATTTGTTGTTTATTTTACTTCTTTAAAATTTGTCGTGTTGATAAAAAAGAGCCAAGTCTTGATCATGAATTACATTCCGCATGAAATAAAAACATTGTGTAAATAATTACCTATGTGTTTGAATTAAATCTTACTAATTTTACTCTAACTAATATTACGAGTATAAACGCGAAAGTTTGTATGGATGGATGGATGTTTGTTACTCTTTCAAGCCAAAATCACTGAACGGATTTGCATAAAATTTGGCATACAGGTAAAACATACCCTAGATTGACATATAGGCTACTTTTTATTCAGAAATTATCTATGGTTCCTGTGGGATCAAAAAAAATTAAAGAAACACGAAATGATTCTATAAATTTATTCTAGAATGTTGCATGTTCTTGTATCTTAAATTTCAGGATTTACTACACAGAACCTGGCTGGCACGCATATTCTTAATTGAACTGATTAACTTGGCTCTCACTTCACATATATGTTTTTGATGGGATAAATTGTTCTCAAGTATAAATATATAATGCATTAGACATTCCTTTCGTGTGAAATAGAGACAATCTTGAATACGATGCTAAACTTGCTCAGTGATTAATATTACGGCACTAAGTGGTTAGTTCGACTGAAAAGCAATGTCTTAAGTAACTTGGTAAGTAGTAATGGAATCTGCAACAGAGCTGGTGCAACATCTGAAGCGGCTGAAATAACGAAACTACATATACAGGGATCTAGGCACCGAATATCACTTTGTCCTATTCGGTCTCGAGACCCTTGGTCTGTGGGGTCCCGGGGCTTTTAAGTTATTTAAGGAAATAACAAAGAGGTCAGTAGAGTTCACAAAGGACCGAAGAGCTGGCAGCTTCCTCGGACAAAGAATTAGCGTAGTTATGCAGCAAGGGAACGCTGCCAGCATCCGCGGAACCTTGTCTAAGGGCACACTTTATTTGTTTGCGTGTTTGTTGTTTAGGCGGAAATATCGGGAAATAAATTCATTAGCACGTTTCTGGCAAATAAAGTTTATTTCATTTCATTTCATTTATTACTATAGGCTACCTTTAATCATATGAACGCGCCAAATTTCTACATCTTTAAACATTTTGCATTACAAATTTCAACATCTCTTACCTTGAACGCGCCAAATTTTCGGTTGCATTGCATTTAAGAAACATCCGCACCACATGTCTCTAATCCTACCTAGCGCTTGAAATATCGAGATTTCATCTCGAGGGAATAGCAAGATTAAAAGTAGCCTACGTATTATGCAAAACACCCAGCTACATTCATACGAAATTTTATCAAAATACGTGTAGCCAAAAGGGCGTTGAAAGATTAACAAACATACACAAGCACACAGTCACAAACTTTCGCTTCTGTAATTAGTAGAATTAAAGGATAAATATCCATAAACATTTACTTAACCAACTTGTATTTTAATACTAGATCAAAAGTATCTCACATAAAAAACAACTTTCCAATTCCGAAACACACCCACGAAAGACTGAAACCTCGCTTAATAACATCGAAGTGTATGGCAATAATGCCGTGTATGGGTTTATTTATGAAGCCAAGTACAGCGGGACTCATAAATATCCAATCGCGAGATTGCAGGTCTCCATCTTCGATTGGCTGGGTGAGACTTGGGAGTTGGTGTTGAAATCGCGTTGATATTACTAAAAGGCTAGTTGTGATGAAGTTCTATCTGTGTTTAAGAAGTTACCTAAGGGCGAATTCCAAAAATAAAGTGTAAGTTAAGTCACTAAAAACAAAATTATTTCGGCCCATACAGTCCATATTCAGTTAGTCACTTACACTTGAACCTTAAAGACTTTGTTGGTATTACATTCTATGCTAAGATTGTCCATTGTATTTAGCATCTGATTAAATATTTAATTTCTTGGTTATGTAATCCCTTTTTAAAAGCTTTTATTTAACTTAAATAAATAAATATCATGGGATACTTGACACCAATTGACTTAGTCCCAAACTAAGCAAAGTTTGTAGTATATGTACTAGGCCACGGATAAACATTACTTATTATACATACTGAAATACATATTAAACATCTAAAACCCGAGAACAAATATTCGTATTATTCATACAAATATCTGCCCCGGCCGGGAATCGAACCCGGGTCCACAAGCTTCGTAGTCAAGTTCTCTAACCACTTAGCCATCCGGTTGTTGATGTAGGGATGGCGATCTAGGGATGTGCTGTGCGAAAATAGGTAAATGAAGCGTTTCTATTGGTTCATAACAATGAATCATAACAAACACATTCTTTGCAACGCATCCCCGCACATCTCTGGTAGAAACGTAGCCTAACTGTGAAACGCACGCCCACTCTTAGTAAATACCTGTCTCACCTGTCCAAGAACAGAACCGACTTTAAAAAATAATGGCCAGAGTTAAAAAGGTCGGCACGTCCACCGCCGGTAAACTGGAACTATCTCACTTTCGACTCGCCTCGGCTAGTAAAGCAGCCACGTGGCCCTGAAGGGAACATGGGCTGGATGAGGCAAAATTATTGATATTTTTTTTATAATGATGGAATCATGGGTACAGCAGAGTAACTCCTAAGTGGTGAAGGAAATAGCTCTTAAAACAACTATTTAACTCTAATTATTTTCTATTTGCAGGTGGTAGGACCCTGTGCATGGTCCGCCCGGATTGCTTGCAGTGCTTTCACTGTTGTGTTTCGGCGTGGAGAGTAACACAGCCGGTGAAATTACTAGCACTTGAGGTATCCCATCTTAGGCCTCTAGGTTGGCAACGCATCTGCAATACCCTTGGTGTTGCATATGTTTCATGCTCCATAGCGTAAAAATACGATCAGTGGCGTAGCGTGGACTAATGTAGACGTGGGCGAAGTCGTATCAGCGAGGCCCCTTTTCTATGGTCGCATCGCATTTAAAGAGGCCTCGTGAGGCCCTTTTAAGTGTAGTAACCATGTGTAGTAACCGTGTGGTAACCATGAGATCAGGTAAATTTAAAATTGATAAATAATTCACTAATTGTAATATTAACATTTGCAGCGATTATGTTCTTACGTACAAGTGTTTAATCTATGGACACAGTATAACATATTTCTATTAGGAGTACGAGTACATTACTATATCTTGAAAAGTGCGTATGTGACTCTTGGTAGAACCCATGTCGCAGGAAGCTTCTGCTGCCCTTATCAAGTTTTTTTGAGCAGTGCGACACGATAGATGTATATTTATCACAGACGCTGAGGTTCCTAAACTTTTTCCTCGTAGACCACTTTCAAAATTTGAATGTTCTCGGTGGACCCACTGCTGCTACATTTCTATAGTATATTCCCAAAACTACTAAAATCTCCGTTTTTTTCCACGCCAACGCCACACCTGGACCACTGTGGGAACCTCTGCGTTAGATAGATACGTGTCTAAAAATGCCACATCAATTTACCTTCAACCTTCAGACGTCCACATCGCATCTGTATGCGCGCCGCGGACGGCCGGACTCCAATACTTATAGCAGTTTAGTGTTGCACGGTATTGTATTACTTTACTGGCATCGCCGGGTGAATGAACTTTCAATTGGCAACTTTATTAGGTTCGAGGGTGAGGCTTAGGTTCGTCTATTGGGAATTGAGAATAAACATGTTCTAATTCGATGTAGAAAATGGTTAGAATATGCTTTGTCAAACTAAACGAAGATAAAGTCATCGACATAGCGCTAAGAATATGCAAGTTAGAACAGATAACTGACCAGGCGTTGGCAGGTCTCCCATTAGATGGACTGACATTGTGGGAGTGCGGGTAGACGCAAGTGGCGAGAAGTCGTTCATTGTGGCAGAACAGTGACACTCCTCTAGTTATTGGTACTAATAGGGGGGTTGGTAATAATAAAAGTTGTGGTGGTGGTGTTCATTTCTCATCAGATGACCCGCATGCTAGCAGTGCCAGTATTTCAGGACCGGTACAACCTACAGATCATAAAAAAAGTCTACTCGTTCCTTTCTCAAGAGGCCGGCAATGCATCCGTGACTCAACTCATGTTAGGGGTACCTATGGACGGGCGGCGGTGATTGCCTTCCATTAAATTACCCGTCTGCTCGTTTGCTCACTATCTTATAAAAAAATGCTCCTTTGCCTCCTTCTCATACAAATAAAAAAAACTCACTGTAAATCCAGATTACGTACTTAGTGACAAAATCAACTATTATCCTCAACTATTATACTTATAACTCTAGTTTGTTGATTTCATTCCTTAATTCGATGCCGTGCTAGTAGCTCCCAAAGCGTCCTGAAGATTTTAGAATGGGTTTCAAGAACACGTCTAAGTATACGCTAACTCTACAAAGTAAACTCAATTGACCAACACAAATATAAACAAGCTGCCGCGATCTTATATAATTTCTCAACAAATAAAATTGACTAACAGTTAGTCTAATCAATACAGTATCACCATTTTTTTCCTTCAAACACAGCTTAGAGGGTCTGTTTTAGTTTGTACTTTTTTGGATTTCGAATCCGAAAAGAAAAAAGGATCCCTTACAGCATCATTTCCTTGCCCTTCTGAAATAGGTGGTAAGTATCAAGTTTGAATTAATATCCAATACTCAGGTGTGAAATCCTTTGGAGGTGCAAAATGTATTTTTTTTTCTTTTCTTCGCGTTGATATACGGTTATGAAATTTGGCAAAAAGTAAGGCTTCATAACAAAAATAAATGATAAAGCCCAAAATGAACTACAAAAATAAAAATAAAACCCGACTGCCTAAAAATAATTAGAAGGAAAAAAAGTCTTGCTCTAGAATCTTTAAAGTAGCTTATTAGCTTCAAAAGTCGGGACCCAATCAAAATCGTAACCAGCTGTAAAATTATCGGTAAAACATAGCCTTCGGGCAGTCGGGTTGTTTTTAAAAGATACCTAATATGCAAAAAAAATATTTTTCGCTCTACACCGGACTAAATTTTCAGTGTATTTCCTAAACACAAACCCCACTGTTGTTTTGTATACTGTATAGTAATCAAACATTTGGCGCCGCGGGCGCTTCCTGGCACACGGACTCGCACTCTTGCTTGTTTTGAGGCTTATTGATCTCATGCGGTCAGTGGTGTGGAGTGGAGATGGGAGAATTCTTCATTGGGTTAAATTTCATTCTATTTTATGGTGAATCTGTGGATTAATTATGGATTTGAATTTGAATTTGGACTAGCCTTTAAGCGCAAAACACGCACAAGACGGGTGCTGGACGGGGCGTGCACGTTTATTTCATTTCATATAAAAAAAATTGAAAATTATTTGTTTTACACATTTTTTAAACTTAATTATAAGTTGTTTGGTATTTTTTTTACTATAAGTACGTATTTACTTATATATGTTTTTACCATTCATTAAAAACAATTGTTGTTAAAAACGATTGTTGTTGACACAACAATCTGAAAATAAAGATTTTTTAATGAATGGTAAAAACATACATAAAATACGCACTTATAGTAAAAAAAAGTACCAAATAAAAAGTTTTATTAGTTTTTGTATTTTATTTATTTCACTTTAATCCCGGTTCCGTGGTTATATCGGAATAGTAATTATATATAGTTTTAAAAACTAAAAAATGGATATTGAACTAGCCCATTTTTCAACCTTCACGGGGGCCCAACCATAATTTCCACCACCAAAAACTTTCCTACAGTATACAGCTAATATTAAATTAAATTAGACTAAGTAACGAGATCGAATACATTTATTATTAGAAGTGAATTCAGTTTGCCTGCACTTTTCAGATAGCAATTGAGTCCCCCAAAAGTGGGGGATTTATGCGTCGGACAGGCAACTTAATCCTAAATTATTGAATTGCACACCTCATGGAGCATTTGGACGATAACAATCGCTGTTACAATTAATTCAATACTAAACTTTACTCGTGGCTTCGCACGCGTATCCAATGGTCCCGCAATTGAATTGAAAGCTCGGGATTTCCAAAAATTACATTGTGGTTCTCGTTGACGTTGCATTAAAAATAACCGCGCCAAGTTTTAGGACCCTTGTATAAACTTAGCGGTTGAGCAGATATCGAGATGTAATCTCGACATTTTATGTTCCTATCACACAAGCAAGTCTAACATAATAGCGATACTCCTATGTTTAAAGCAAACTTTTGAGTACTGCTCTTTCCCGTATTTTAACCGCCTATATTCTTCTTAATAAATTGTCTTCTCTTAACTAGGTTAGCTGGAAGAGATCCCTATTTAGGGATAAGCTCGCCTTTGTTCTCCTCTCTATGTATTTGTATTTCTTGTTATTTTATTTTTATGTGCAACTAGCCTGTTACCCGCGACTCTGTCCGCATAGAATTCGGTTTTCACTATCCCGCTGGAACTATGAAATTTTCCGGAATAAAAATAATCTCTAATCCTATGTCCTTCCCGGGATTCAAACTACCTGTATATCGAATTTCATCCAAATCGGTTCAGCGGTTTAGACGTGATGAAGTAACAAATAAACAAACAAACAGACTTACAAACTTTCGCATTTATTATATTAGTGGGGAGTTTATATACATACATACATATTTACACGCATACCGTAGCCCTGCATGTAATAATAATTAACTCGCACTTATCCACTGGCATTTGCCAGTAGAACCTTGAACCTTATTAAAAGCCAATAGGGTCCACATAGTTGCTACCTTGTTACTACTATGAGGCCCTTAAACAACCTTTACAGAAAGTTTTCAAAGGAGTCACAATCGTAAAGTAGATTAGGTAATCGACGCCCGCGCCTTTCATCGCGAACTGAGGGGTCTATTATGAAAGTTTCTAATTATAGAGTCAGTTTTGAAACATTTTTTTTGTTTATCCCTCATATGGCATAATCTTGACCGAAACTTACTTAGTATACCTAACACGTATCGCATGAACTTTTTTTAGTATAATAATTACTTTGCCTAAAATTTACTTGGCATAAGAGTCATTTCGCATAACTATTTAAAACCATCGCACTATTTTCCTAAGCAAAACTCCACACAGAAACGAATTGCTAACAGCAATAACTAATCTAACCCAGATTTGTAGGTTAGGTTAGGCTAGAAGTGCGATCCAAAGCAAGATTATGCGATATGAGTTTCGTAGAAAATCGAGGTTATAAATGCGATGTGAATTTCGGCAATATAATAATTAAGCCAAACGGTACAATGCCATACGAAATTAATCCCAAAAAACTATGTCGACAATGGTAGAACCTTTTTATTAGCTTCATTTTGTATCTCAATACTGAACAAAGACTGCTCCTCTTGAACTAGGCTTTGTCCGCTGCTTCACTTGCCTAACTAAGCCATCAGGCAACTAACAAGCCGAATTTAATCAACATCGGAATAACTAAAGCAACGGATAATGTAGTTTAGACGAAAATAGCATGCACAATGAACTAAAAACGGTTATTTTGCTTACCCAAAGAAAGAAATAAAGAAATAAAAATAAATTCCATAAATTATTTTTATGCAAGAGAGTCAACAAAGGATACAGTGAGCGAAAAGCATTAATTAAAAATATTTTTATGTATTTTTTTCACTTTATTAATTATACTTACCTACATAAATTTTGATTTAGTATGTACAGACTTTTTTTTTAAATAACCTAACGGTAGTCAAAACAAAAATAGCGCACGGCTGAGAATAGGGGTACGCACCTTTTTATAAAGGGCGAATTTGTGAACGAATCACGTACGGGGTGTTCCGAAGTTATCCAGCGATCGCACAGTACAGTTAAGTAAATAAAGTTCTTTTGTGAGAGTCTCGAATTGAATGAGAATCAATTGTTAAAAAGTCGAACATTTAAGTGCCAAAAAAACTTTAGGATATCTGGCGTAGAAAAATTAAAATGAAACTAGTTTGCTAATGTCTTTCGAGAGTAAAAAAACAGAAGATAGGGTTACTTTTTTTTGTAAACGCTGTCTGTTAAATGAGTTGTTCTGTAAATGTTTTTTTAACAGTATTATCATTAATTAAATACATTTCCTAAAAGTTTCTTTACATGAATTTTCGAAAAAACAATAAAACCAACTAGTTCCGAGCGACAAAAGTTAAGGTCTCTACCCACTACTTCGTATCATACCATAACCGTAATAGAAACGAGTCAGCAGGGCTACTACGAAATTCGAAAATCGAAGTTCGTGTCGTTTGGTCCCTCTGACACTTATACTATTTAATACGAGAGCGAGAGGGACGGTTTTTTGAACTTCGGAGTAGGCCCTCAGGAACGGAATGTTACGCGCATACATAATACGCGACGGCGCCGGTTGGTTAGGAAACGTGCTAGTAGTCTCATACTTTTCAATACAAAAAATATACATATTTTTCATCACACTTGCTCGTAAACAGTATTAGTCATACAAATATCTGCCTCGGCCGGGGTTCGAACCCGGGACCTCAAGCTTCATAGTCAGGTTCTAGGTACTTGGCTATCCATTAGCTTAGCTAATGATTTACGAGAACAATGTCGCGAGAAAAGGCTGGTATTTACTGAAGGAATATCTTTATTTGCTATGGATTCCATTACCGTGGACCTCGTAACTTAGTTTGCTAGTTGCCTGCGCTCGGTTCGTTAGTCTACAGGCGGATACGGCTACGAAAAACAATGCAGTAGCAAAGGAAGAACGGATTCTGTCGTTCACATGGACAGAGAAATACGCTATGATAATAAGTGCGGGAAGCTTGAAAAAATAATAACTTGGAAAAATTTACCAATTAAACGGTTCAACTAACAATTACGAGTATAAGTCAGCAGGGCTACTACGAAACTCGAAACTCGAATTTCGTATCGTACCGTCCCTCTCGCTCTCGTATGAAATAGTATAAGTGTCAGAGGGATCGCACGACATGAACTTGGAGTTTCGTAGTAGCCCTGTAGGAACGGTCTGACTAGTTTGGATCATTTCGGAAGATCTTTTTCAAAGGTGAATGCGCTAGGCAGTGCGGGGAGCGCCATTGTCATGAACGCACTCACATTTGAAAATAAATACTTATTTGAATTCTCTCTCTCTCTCTCTCTCTTTTGATTTTTCATGACTTTTCAAGACTACTCTAGTTTTTTCTGTCATGTTATTTAATAGTTCGAAGGTAAACTGGAAGAGATCCTTTTATGGTATTTATGCACCTGTTTCTCATTGTATTCTATTTTGTATACATTATAATGTATGTGTAAAGGGGCTCCTAGACGGGCCATATTTTCACTGCAATTTGTGGCCGGTAACTATTGGTGTCCCTCTCTTACTCACATGTTAGACCACATATTGCAGTGAAAATATGGCCCGTCTAGAAGTCCCTTTAATACAATATTTTGCAATGATTTCTTTGGCAGATATTTAAAAAGTCAATATGATAATGGCATTGAAAGGTTTCAGGGTGGTAAGATGCGAATTTCTTCTAAAAATGTAAAAACGTAATTCAACGTACTATGCAAAACTTATGTCACAACAAACAGCATGGACATTGAGATAAGGGTGGCCAAAGGGTTTTAAACAAGAAAGAGATAAAAACAATCATCGACCCCGTTTTATTAGGGTACGAAGACCGAAAGCCGATACCGAGTGCAGTACGACAAATAACTTTGAAGCCAATCGCTAACCGCTGGTTGTAAAAAGCGCTAAGATAAAACAGGAAAGCGCTGTTTTTAAGACGATAGAAAATCGAGTAAAGTATGTAAGTTAAACAATACATTCAAGTCTCAACTCAAGGCATGGCCTGTGGAAAAAGTCTTCTAGTCTGTGGATGTGGTATTTTTCTTCTTTTGATCAATGCTCCTAATAAAGTAGGTTTACATTTAAATTTAAGTTTACGTGCTGTTTATGGACTATGTTCCATCTTTTGTACTATATTACATTATGGTACTATCTACATAATCAAAGCTGGTTATGGACACAACTCCGTAGGCGCCTTATCAGTCTTTAAGAGTACAAAAAGGAGGGGGTTTGGACGACCTATACAATAAGAAGCATGTGAATGAAATGGCGTGAGATTCTGCCTATATCCTCGCGATTCCTCGCGTACTTTAGAAAAAAATAATTAACACTAAGAATAACGACCGAATGTACATGAAGCATAAAATATTTTAAGAATTTTAAGAATGTTGAAATAAGATCCAAAATAACAAAGCTGGTGACCCACGTCTAGGTCTTAACTACAACATTTGTTAAACAAAGTTAGAAATCAGGACGAAGTAATAATAACTACTAAAAGTAATTATTAAAAATAAAAAGTAATAACCAATAAATAAGGCTTTTAACATTATGCTACTATCTATTAACACTCATAAACTAAACTCTAGTGCACTTTCTGATATTATGATAATGGTTCACGAATTGTCGATTAACCACTCACTACATTATTATTATTATAATTAAATGTTTGAAATTTTCACATATTTTTCTAATGTCTACTGTAATAAAGCAGCTTTTCGGTTAGAATTCAAAGAATTCCAAGAAAAAAATACTAATAATGGAAATTACAAAACAAACGAAAATCCAAACTATCTCCCTTCGCAACCGACGTTTTGGAAAACTCATACTGACGGAGATCACTTGTCCAACAAAATTTAAGAACGTCCTAACTTTTTTACTCGCTCAATTTCAAGTCAAACTAAAGAGCCACGGTATAAAGTTGAACTTTGATTGTTCCAGAAAATAAACGTGGTACCTAAAACCAGCAAAAGGAACCCCTTTGCCTGTTTATTGGGGTCCCCTAGTCATTCGATACGCGGAACTCAGCGTTGAGGCACATTGATTGAAAACATGCGATATTTTTCTGGTGAATGCGATGCTCCTTGTATAACTAGAATATCACCCCTTGGAGGCATTTGTTAATAAAGTTATGTTGCATTTTGGGATGTGTTGAACATGAGTAGGACTTATTAAACTCACGAAGGGTATAGGTACACTGAAAAAAAAAAAGATTTGCTAATAGTAAAAAAAAAAATTGTTGCTTGTAACAGAACTAGAGTGACTACAAAACTAAGGCCTACTAGTAGCTAAAACTTAGGTGATGTCTTACAAAATCAGTTTTGCAATATTAGCATTATTTTGGATCCTAATTAGTAAATTTTGGCTAAACGTCAAGTAGCCAAACTAGTCCAGCTATCCTTTTTTTTTCAGTGGCATACATTATTATGGACGATGCGCCACATAAAACTATTAAAATTAAATTTTACCATTTTTCTTACTTTAAAATATACCCTAAAACATACTCCTTGAATAAAATTGTTGTTCTCTCATTTTTATTTCGGCTTCAAACCATCCAATAGCATATTTTTCAGTACTCAATTCCAAATTAGGCCAGTATCTAAATCTACCATTAATTGCACGACACCTGCCATCCTCGGCAAAATAGTGCTCATTACTTATTTAAGACACATTTCGAAGTAATAAAAAAAATGTAGCTAAGTGTACATTTCTAATTAGAGCATCACAATTTTTATCTCAAATTCAGGCACCAGGTTTAAAAAAAAATACATTTTGGTTCAAACTTCAGTAAAAAACCCTGCGTACGTTAATTTCCCAGGAGCGCGCATAAGACGACAAAGAATTTTTCATCACGGTAATTGGCATGCAATGCAATATTAGCTAGAATTAAAACGCACAGTTCATGTTAATATGGAAATATGAACTAAAACCACATCACACGGTAGACATGTAGTTTAGAAAAAAAAATAGAGAAATGTGTTTTATTCATAGACTTCGCCCCCTTGGAAGAGTAAAAAAATAGGATAGTTCCTTCATCATCATCATCATAAAATTTAAATAACTATTCTTTATTCACGGCTTCTCTCGCCTTAACCGTTTAATCCGCAGTTGAATTGAAATTACTATAGTAATTCGTAAAAATTACATAGTACTCGTAATCTTTATTTGTTGTATAACGAACACCCCCGTACCAAATTTCTAGACTCAAGCTTAGCGTTTCATATTTTGGAATTTTACGTGCATTCCGAGGGAATATCGGGATAAAAACTAGCCCACATAATGTGTTATTTTAGATGCCATGCCCAGCTATCCAGGTACCTATATACCAAATTTCATTCAAATCCCTCCAGGTTTTTTAGTGTGAAGGAGTAGCAAACACAAACACGAAGCGCGCACACACACACACACATAACGCACGCATTACACCTACTTATAAACTTTAACATTATAATATTACTCGTAGTTAGCAATGACACTTAAAATATTTAAAACAATTTACAGCATATGTAGAACAATCAAAGCTGCAAACATTAAATATATTTTTTCTATCAAACAGTTGTACTTAATTTTATAATAATTAAATTTCATTTTAGTCTCGTAATTTTGACGAACCTGTTTCCATTCATTTCGAACGTATAATGATAGCATTTAATGTTCGTAATTATTTTGTAAGTTTATATTTTTCATGCCGTACCTGATTTAATTTTCACAAACCAATTTACACAATCAAAATTAATTGAAACCAAAATCAAATTAACTTGGCATACTCTATAGCTAAAGCATTTATATTATACTATTGCATATTCTGTGGCTACAGTAACAATACATTGAAGTGTAAAGTAAGTGCCATTACTTCGGGCCACTGTAGCTTTGTCTCAGTAAAGATCTCAAGAAAGTGATATGAACCTAAAAATCAGATTGGAAATCAGATGTCCTTTAGGAGGGTAGATTTGTATCCTACCGACTGCGCCATGTTGTGATATGGAAACACATCAATCAAATTACACGATCGGATCAAGACAAGTGCTTTATATCATAAGCTCACCTACCCGCAATCACAATAATAGAAGCTATCTTAGTATATAAAGCTTAAGATCCTGGGTTCGATTCACGGACGGACAGTTATTTGTGTATTAAATACGAACTTCTGTGATCGACTCTTGATTATTTGTTTTATTACAACAAATTTGGAGTAAAAATAGACGAATAAGCAGCGTTCGGGAAACTTCAAGATGCCTTCTGTTCAAAAATTCTGTAGTGCCGAAGATGTGAGTCTTCAACCAGTGTGTGTTGCCCGTGATGATCTACGGCTCTGTGACGTGGTCCTTGACTTTGGCCTCTCACCACGACTTTTGGGTCTAGTTCAATTGGTATCAATTGTACCATGAAAAAAAATATCACACAAACTTGCGAACGTTCTCAGCAAACATACGAACTAGTCACAATGGAGCTTAAATAAATCATACCCACAAAAGCGTACTCACATGGAGGGCATAGAAAAATCTCTCGCAGCCCCTCGCAGGCATGTAAAACGGCTTACAAGACGGCATTATTAAATTGGCAATGCCACGAGCACAGACATTCGCAGCTCCATTCAGATTGTAGAGAAAAATATAGCGAATTACAGACATTCATGCCTCGGAGGCCTTACCATGGGTGTGGAGAAGAAATCGGGGAGTAACGAAAAAAACATTTTTTCTTCTTACTTGATCGCTAGGTCCCAATGATCACTGATTTAGTTCCATGAGACGGGCGACGGAGTAGAGATATATATTTTATGCCTAAAAGGAGGTGGCGGGACGTTTTGAAGCGATTCCAGGCGGAATGGTGACATTTTGACGAAACCAGAGACGAGTGGAAGGAGAAAGGGGAAGATTTGCCCAGCAGTGGGACACCGTATAGGCTATTAAAAAAAGACTTTACCCGCAGCTTCGCACGCGTAAATTGTTTGATACAGCAGTTGATTGGAATTCCGCGATTTTACAAAATTCCCATGGGAATTCCCTAAAATTACAACGTGGTGCTCTCCAACGTTGCATTTAAAACAACTTGTCCTTTTCCCTTCGTTCTTGACCTTGTCTCCTTAAAATGTCCCTAGAGGGAGTGAGAACCTATAGTAAAATCACTGACTAAAATGCCAGCAAACTAAACCGAGCCCTATACTACAGAAAATAAAACTCAAATTTATTCAGAGAGCATGCAGAATTTTCATGATATTCGTTTATGACGTTTATTTCCTTAAATTGTATGTTACATGGAAGTGTTTTCTTAAAGGGGACTAATGGATTATCTTTTTATTCCTCGTGACATTATTGTATGAAATTACACATATAAAAAAAACAGGATCCTTTCGACTGCCATAACTTTATAAGTCATAATGTAATGATTGTCATAATTATTGTTAGTCATAATTTTTTTCCCGCTGAAACCGTAAATTTTTCATAATTTTTTAAATGGTAATCCTGTGGAACTCTATAGGTTAGGTTAGGTTTGTTTTATAAGAATTCTGAAAAATAAATGGTTTCAGAGAAAAAAAGAGTTATGTCAAACATTACATTATGACTAACATTACATTATGACTAACAATTTTCTACCAGTCGATATAGACCCTAAAAAATACATATACTTATAAATATTAATATAGCCGTGGTAGCCTAGTGGTTTACCTTGAAGCAGAGGGTCGTGGGTTCGAGCCCGGGATCGCACCTCTGAGTTTTTCGGAATTTATGTGCGAAATTATCATTTGAAATTTCCCACGAGCTTTACGGTGAAGGAAAACATCGTGAGGAAACCTGCACAAACCTGCGAAGCGATTCAATGGTGCGTGCGAAGTTCCCAATCCGCACTGGGCCCGCGTGGGAACTATGGCCCAAGCCCTCTTGTTCTGAGAGGAGGCCTGTGCCCAGCAGTGGGACGTATATAGGCTGGGATGATGATGATGATGATGAACAGTCGTGGTGGCCCAGTGGTTTGACCTATGACCTCTCAAGCAAGATCGTGCTTTCAAAACCGGGCTTGCACCTATAGCTTTATAACGAGCTTTATGGTGAAGGAAAACATCGTTAACATCGTTTCAAAATCCAGATATAACATCGCGTTTCAACGTTTCATTCCCCTTTATTCCAGTAATATTTCTTAAATATTTGTTAAAGTCACTCCTAACCCTTTTAGAGTTAAGCGGCCCAAGCCGGTGCCAATTTTGCTGCTCGTAAAAGTGGCCTAAACGCCTCTGCTCGCGATCCAACACGTTCATTTGTTTATCACTTTATTCAGTTCAGTTGTCGTAAAAATTCAATCTGCAGATTGCGTGGCGCTAGTGCTGCAGAAAAATCTCGAGTTTTTTTAACCGACTAAGAAACTATTAGCTGTGTGAAATCTAAACCTCTTGAGTATTTTGTATTTTACTCGTAGAACTGAATAACTGTTCAATGTTTTAAACCCCCATGACTCCGTTTGTAAATCGTACAAAAACTGAATGGTCAAAAAATCATGATAATTAACCAACTTGGTCACAAAATTTTACATATTTGGAAAATTACCGAAACATCTTCATCAATTTTTGTCTATTCTTCAGCTTATTAAGAAGATCTTCCGAAAAGATCGAAACTTGTCGGACCGTTCCTGAGATATCTATACTACGAGTATCTATAAAAGAGGTAAAGTTTGTGAGGGGTAATCTTTGGATCTACTGAACCGATTTAGGTGATAGTTTTTATCGCGGAAAATAACACAGTTCCCGCGGGTTCCAGCGATAAGCTAAGTCTAATTGGGCGGAGCCGCGGGCAACAGCTAAGTAGTAAAATATAAAGATATGGCAGATCTATCTACGAATAATAATTTCGTGCAATGGGTGACTTGTAGTTGAAATTAGGTAGGTTAGGTCCTACGAGTATGTATGTCCTTCCTCGAGACTCAAATTATCAGTACCTACCTAATTCCTTTATACATAGGATTGTTGCATGTTGTAGTTGCAAAATGCATAATTGTTGCGGGATAGCGATAAAGTCGCGGGCAATAGCTAATCTATCTATACTAATATTATAAAGAGAAAAGATTTGTATTTTTGGATGTTTGTTACGAATAAACTCAAAAACTACTGGACCGATTTTAAAAACTCTTTCACCATTAGAATGCTACATTATTATTCCAAAGTTGCTATATTTATTACCAGAAAAAAAAATAAGATTCCGTACTAAACTTCAATAATGTAACTCAAGGGGTACTTAATCAAACGCAAAAGTTAGCCATGAAATATCTTAGGCTGGGCGCTGGTATTTTTATAAAGAAAAGGTGTCCGTATTTTTTAATCAGTTTTGTTACCCTTTTCGCGGAGCAAGGGAAACGGAAAAAGGAGCAAATACTCGATTGTCCCAGCCCTACAAGCCCCTGCCATAAGCCGCGAGCAATCAGAGAATAGGATGAAAAATTTATCAACGCGCGATTGTCGGATTTGGCGTTATATAGTTTTCCTACTGAGTCTTAGAAACAAAAGTTTTGTAGTAACTTCGATTTTTCCTTTCATGCACTGTTGCTTAAGAGAAGTTTCCCTGCTGGCCATTTTCCGATTTTTGTAAAAAAACTTTATTAGTCTGTAATTCTCGTGCAGTTGACAGTTTTTTTTTGGCGACTTTTGAGCTCCTGTAATTCTGATATTACACATTTATATGAAAATCTAAAAAAACCACAGGCATAGATAATTACGTGTAGTCTATACTTACAAAACTTCATCTTTTTCTGTTGCCTAGTTTTCAAATGAGACCGGGACTACGTTTGTATGGAGAATGGAAACGAAGAGACTTCTCTTAAAAAATATCTGCTAAATTAGCCTTTAGGCTACGTTTCAACCAGAGACGTGCGATGATGTGTTGCGAAGGATGTGTTTTTCATGAACCAATAGAAACCTTAATTTACTTAGCCTCGCTCCGCTTAGCTGTTTCCACCAGAGCAGAGCTATGCGAGGATAGGTAAATATAGCGCTTCGATTGGTTCATAAAAAATACGTTCCTCGCAACACATCCTCGCACATCTTTGGTGGAAACGCAGCCTTAATTGGCGATGTCATGTGATATTCTTCATAATAATATATCTATATATTTGTAAGTGTTGCCTAATTTTAAGTTAAGGACATTCATGTGTTGTACGGTCACGAGCGTTAATTTGAGACCCATATCGTCAAAAAATCCTTTTCACTTCTTATGCTCATGAAGTTCGTGTTTATGCTATATCTAGGCGACATAAAATGACTTTTTATGCTCTAGTGCATAAAATAAAATCATAGTCTGAGACCAACTTAAGACAAAGGTAATCAGGTCGACAGCTACAAACAAAAAAGTATCTACACATTTTTTAAATAATTTTTGATTTATATAAATCAATAAAATAAAATATATAGAATTATTATAATAATGCATAAAAATAGGTACATAGAAAGTGAAATATTGTTTCTACTGTTGCTATTTAATTTCCTCGCAATCTAAGTGAAAAGCACGTAAAACTCGAGCATTAAACCCATTTTCCCCTCAACGTGTCTATCCACGCGGGTGGCTATTGCACGTCTTGGGTAAAATGGCTCGTTTTATGCTCTTGTTGTACAATCTACTATTGAATTGTCATACAAAATGGTAGATATACGATCTTAAGTGGGTCCAAATTAACGATCCCGTACATCTGTTCGTAGTTTAGTTTATGATGATTATGAAGGTACCGTAAGGTCGGGGTACTTTGACCATATAAAAACGTCAAATAAAACGTAAATTAAAAACATAAAAATGTGATCGATCAATTAACACCAACCACATGACAAAGAGCCATATTCTCAAAGCAATAATAAAACCATGACTGAGTTAATCCCATGGGCCAAGTTACCCTTCAGGGCCAAAGTACCCCGACCTTACGATATTAGAGTTAGATCATTGATATTTTGCCATTGATAAACTTCAGCTACCTACTTCTAAAACCTACAACTAAATAAATGCACCACTAACTAAAGCATCCAATCTGTGGTCTAGCACCAATCTCAGCTGTTGACAATATCTGTGCGGGAGATACGAAGAACTCACGTCGAGAGGTGCCTTTAGATTATCCTTATGCTATATTTTTCCTGCTGTCTTTCCACTGTCAGGGTAGCAAGGAACGGGTACAGTCAAGTAGAAAGAGATATAGATCCGGTTAACGTTACAAAAATATAACGGTAGGTATACACGACTTTATTCACTAAACATTTAAGGTTATTCTTATTTTAGAACACACCTCTTGAGTTATTTGTAATCACAAAGACGCATATTTTTTTCCAATTTATCCACTAAGAACGTAATTATAACAATAACGGCAAGCATCGTCACAAATACCTCAACCCACTTTTAATAGATATATGTCAAGATTTATTTCAGTCCGACAAACTCCAACCAGAACGAAATTGTCACACAAATGCGAACCACACTTAGGTAAACATTACGTGATGCAAGGGCCGGAAAATGGCTGCCATTACACTTACAAGTGTAAGATAAATACAGTACAGTTACACAAGTACAGTATCAAACACGGATTGTTGAACCGCTTATCACTGTTCGTAAATTGGCCGTGTTACCCTATTTTGGTTTACACATTAAGTAGTATTCTTATGGACAGTGCTGCCATAAGTTTTCTCCTGTCATAGGTGCTTTGAGGCGATGCTCGAATGCTCATTTCTCAGGTTTCTCCAGTATTGATATTGCTCGGTGCTCGGTATTACGCGCCAAAAGCTTCTGGCGTTGCTGTGGGGTTACGAAGCTACAGAAATATTTGGAAATCATAAAATACTTAAATTAATAGAATCTGAAAGTTTAGAAATATTTATAAAACGGTAGAAATAAAGAGTTGTTTAAGGAAATACTCATCAGGTCAAACGAAGTTATTTTTTGCGAGACATTAGTGGTCAAACTCTTAGTGTTTTAAAGATAATCAAGAATTAAGATAATTATTTTGTTATGCGTACTCTTTTATTAAAAGTGTACGTAAAGATTTTTAATGACGTTTTTTAAAAATCCGTAACAAAAGTGGTTTTAATTTAGGTACATATATTAAGTCAAAGAAGGTTAAAAAATAGGGTTTTCCTGATATCTCTCGTATGTATTAAAGTATCATGTCAATGCCCCTCGTCAAGTTTGTGAGTTGTACATTTTAACCTTTGACAATGATTGTGAAGTTATTACATGTATGAAAAAACAATATCGATCATTTTTCCCTATTTCATCATCATCATCATGTCAGCCGAAAGACGTCCACTGCTGGACATATGCCTCCCCCAAGGCTCTCCACTCAGACCGGTCTTGTGCTTCCCGCATCCACCGCGATCCCGCGATCTTAACCAAGTCGTCGCCCCCCTAGCTAGCTAGTCGTTTCCCTATTTGGCAAAAGTTAATTACCACATAGTTAACTGAGTCGCAGTCAATGGAAATCAAGAAAAAAGCCCGGCCAAGTGCGAGTCGGACTCGCGCACCGAGGGCTCCGTACAAACGTAGGTAGTAACTTTAAAATTATTAAAAACATTTTCATTATACGATGTAATTAAAAATTTACGGTTTATGAAATTTTTCCTTTATTTGTGCTATAAGACGTTGCTTTGTACCAAATTTCAAGATTCTGAGTTCATGGGAAGTACCCTGTAGGTTTAGATTACCTTGCGAGTTTCAAAAATTTGCGGAAATCTGCGTCATAAACGGCTGTATCTTTTGATTGCGTTGGCTTAGAAGTTTTTTTTTTCATAGCTCCAAGGGACAGTAGACCTGAGTATTTGATATAAATTTCAGCTTGATACCTCCACGCGTTCCTGAGAAAAAGGGACAACAAAGTGATCCTATAAGGGTTCCGTTTTTTCCTTTCGAGGTACGGAACCCTAAAAGGATCTATTCTCACGTGTATATAGTGCAAATTTACATAATAAGATATATACGTACAAGCCATTAGCGTCTCAATTGGCACGTCACTAACCAAACCTTAGAAGAGCATATCCATAATTTACTATTCTCAAAAAAATCTCTAAGAAAACATGTCTGTGGAAGCTATGCGCGTTGTCCGAAGGTTTGTATGGAAGAGCAACCCCCTTAAGTAATAAAAAATTACTTAGTTACATCGAAGTATATAAGCTTAAAAGCCGTGGTGGCCTAGTGGTTTGACCTATCGCCTCTCAAGCAGAGGGCCGTGGGTTCGAACCCCGGCTCGCACCTCTGAGTTTTTCGGAATTCATGTGCGGAATTACATTTGAAATTTACCACGAGCTTTGCGGTGAAGGAAAACATCGTGAGGAAACCTGCACAAACCTGCGAAGCGATTCAATGGTGCGTGCGAAGTTCCCAATCCGCACTGGGCCCGCGTGGGAACTATGGCTCAAGCCCTCTTGTTCTGAGAGGAGGCCTGTGCCCAGCAGTGGGACGTATATAGGCTGGGATGATGATATAAGCTTGTGATAAAAAAAATAATTTTTGCTTCGCTTGATGCCGCCTCTACACGTTCTATAGCAATCCCCCTCGTCGGCTGATATTTGTTTAATCTGCAGCTTGCGACGTCCCAACTATTGCTCCGATAACTGAGCCCTATATTTAATATCAACTGTGCCCTTAGTGTAAGTTTTCGGTTCGATCGCGTTCGCGTTAAAATCTCAATTTGTATGCAAACACGAACAGCGCCTCTAGCGGAACGTTTGCGATGTTCGTGTTTCCATACAAATTGAGATTTTAACGCGAGCGCGATCGAGACGTATTTTGTAACCGAAAACTTACACTAAGGGCACTGGTTTATATTGCGATCGACACAGCGATGATCGCGTAACACCGAGCTGGAATTAAAATGAGAAATGCAATATGTTTCATATTTATTAGGGTTTTCGTGTAGATTAAGTTTGCTACGATGTGTGTTATTACTGCTTAAGCCATATTGGTTGGTCAAAGTATAAAGGTAGGGTCAAGTTAGTCAATGTGGACTATCTAAATAAGTACAAAAGGTTTTTAATATTACTTTTGTATAGAAACGTCAATGATTAGAAGCCAATTTCGATATTTTTTCATTTAAATTACTCCTTTTTTTTTAAATTTCTTAACTATGAAATTATTTTGGCTGATGACGTCATAGTTTAATCTAGTTCTGCCACATCAATGCTTATTTACATATGCATATGTTGAGCACCAGTATTATTTTATTTTTTATCTGTGGTAAAGTGGTAAACTGTCAAGAGTGACAATCAAAGGTGACTACCATATATTATGAAGGTCATTGCATATTTTAATAAAATGTAATAAATTCATTACTGGTTCTTGCCTATGGCCGGTGCTATCACCCTATATTTTAAGAGACTTCGATGCGATATCCCGACTCGCGCTTGGCAGGTTTTATTTATGTTTCAAATGCCCAACAATCTCACGATCTTAAACGATAAATTTTTATCTCACTAAGTTACATTAAAAAAACGTTACTAAATATAGGCACGGTAAATGGCTCCGCTTCAGAGGGTAGACAAAAATCTCATTTCCGCCTTTAAAGCAGGCGGCTGATAAGGCCGACTCACGCTTGACTTATTCAAGAATATGTAAAAAAGATTATACAACGCGTTATTTTTGATACGTTAACTTTAATGGAACATTAAACGTCAAATGAAGTTAATTTCTCCAAGACACTAGAGGCTTATGTTTAAAAGGTAATCAAGATTTAAAAACAGTCAATAGTATTTTGTTAATTTTCTTTTGTAAAATAAAGAGTTTACATACGTACAGTTAAGGACTTTATTTCATGAGCCACCATGGAACCATTTCACAGTAAACGTCATAGTGACATCGCATTAATTAACAATGAAACTGGTAATGACTTTTCCGATTCCATTTGTAGCATTCGAACATGGCGGATGTAGACAATATATCTGATTTTGCTATTTCTGTTTCTTTGGCTAGTTGAAGTATAATTTTGATAGTGTTTTATGCGGCGATTAAACTTAACAGTGAACAGTGATCACAAAATTCAATTTTGCTCTCGTGTCTGACATTTTTTAATGCGCAAGTTGTCTCCACATGGTTTCTGGAATTTTACTATCAAGTTGCAAAAGCTACAATCACCGTACAACGTCCCTCTCAAAAAGAGTTTACTTTTACACAGGCGAAATTGTCATATTAATTAGGGCAGAAAAGCCATATTTTAAAAGAGAAGAAGAAGAATGACTTTTCCTTTGAAAAGGCTCCATGCGGCCATGATGGTTCATGAATTAAAGTGCTTGACCGTACATACATATTTAAAAAAAAATTAGCTTTTTTTAAGTTCGTGTCGACTTTGGGTCCCTAACGTGATGTCGAAGTGAATTAGTGATGGGACGAGTGGCATCTTAGCGGCCGACGCGACCGCGACAAGTGCCCAGTAATGGACACCTATTAACCGCAGGATACACGTCACTGTAGGGTTGCCAGCTGTAGAGACGGGAAACTGAATTGTTGCTATATTTATGTTTATACTTATGTCAAAGAAGTGCAAAAGCGCCTGGTCGACACTACTGGAGACCAAAGGGCAGGCAGTTATCTCTCAACGAATTGCCTTCGCTATTCAATGAGGGAATGCTGCCAGTCTTTTGGGCACCATGCCACTGGGGTCTTTATTGGATTTAATTTAGTGTTTATTTTTAAATAAGTTATTTAGTTTGACGACCGGATGGCCTAGTGGTTAGAGAACCTGACTACGAAGCTTGAGGTCCCGGGTTCGATTCCCGTGTCGGGGCAGATATTTGTATGAAAAATACGAATGTTTGTTCTCGGGTCTTGGATGTTTAATATGTATTTAAGTATGTATCTATCTATATAATTATATTTATCCGTTGCTTAGTACCCATAACACAAGCTTTGCTAAGCTTACTTTGGGACTAGGTCAATTGGTGTGAATTGTCCCGTGATATTTATTTATTTATTATTTTATTATATAGTTAAGTTTTACTTACGGTTATTGTTTCATAATATGTGTATTCTATTCTAACTAACAGTATCATAAGAACTTAATGCAAATAGCTGAATTGCTGATGAAATCCATACTAATATTATAAATGCGGAAGTAAATAAAAATACACATTTGTATGTTTGTCCTTCTTTCACGTTGAAACGGAGCGACAAATCGACGTGATTTTTGGCATAGAGATAGTTTATGGGCCACAAAGTGACATAGGCTAATTTTTATCCCGGAAAAATGCACAGTTCCCAAGGGAACAGCGTGCGACAACCGAACTCCACGCGGTCGAAGCCGCGGGCAAAAGCTAGTGTTTATATAATTTGAAATAAAGTTAATCCTCGTCGTCTGTACGGTTAGATCTTTTAATCTTAGTGACGAATTTAAATGTAGTGTTCACCATCAGTTAGATAACTTTTCACGGAAGGTTCATATAAATGATACACATACTAGCGACGCGTCCCGGCTTCGCTTGAGCTGTTTTCGGCTTCGGGTTGGTAGTTTTGGATAATGGAGATGAAAAATGTAAAGTTACATTGACAAGACATTTTTTAAACAATTGCACCCACGCGAACGCATCTCCTAGATTACTTTATTCTGATAGCCTTTTAGAAATACCGAAATACTGCCGTTTCACTGAAATTAATGTTTTTGATTTTAAACAGTTTTTGCAAAAAAAAATAAGCACAAGTTTCTTGCTAACAGTATTTTACTGTCACCCAGACAATAGTAATCATTGGTATGAATATACTATCACTGTATATCCGTACCATATTTCAAGTTCCTTATCGAATCGAATTTAAATTGATCAAAAGAACTGGGTGAAGTTCGATCAAGATTTGACATTAACAAACGTATACGCAAACATTGCAAGATAAATAAAAGCTGGTAAATCAGGCGAGCGCCAACCCTAAAGTCAAGGCCCTCCATTACGCAGTTTCCGACACTCCGACGCAGCGCAGCCACTCGCGAGATCAAAGAACATCCACCTGTTTAGGGGCTCTGGGGGAAGGAAAAGACGTACTAACGTATAAAAGGCTCGTAATGCGTTTTTTGACTTGGAAAAAGGTTTAAATTTTGTACCTAAACGGCGTGGCCCAGTAACATTAGGCATCCCATCATGTAATGATAACTCCATGCTACCAAAATGAAAATAGGGGCTACGTGAGTTTCATGGGTAAAATGGAAATACTTAATAAATGTAATTCTTTATAGTAACATTCTTTGTCAACATCGTGAGGAAACCTGCACAAACCTGCGAAGCAATTCAATGGTGCGTGTGAAGTTCCCAATCCGCACTGGGCCCGCGTGGGAACTACGGCCCAAGCCCTCTTGTTCTGAGAGGAGGCCTGTGCCCAGCAGTGGGACGTTATAGGCTGGGATGATGATGATGATGATGAACATTCTTTGTCTATAAATGTTTTTATCAATAAAACACACTTCAAATACTTTTCGCTCAATAAAGTATTCAGATAAAAACGTACACGTATTTTTGATTTCATTTTATCGTTGAAACTTTAGCGGCCCTTATTTTCTTTTGACTAGTATGTGTTAGCGAAATAAGTAAGTAAATAGCTAAATTCCAACCAGCGGCCGTATTGCCTTACGTTTCTGAGGCTCGCGATCGCAATCAAATGACAGTTTTTGTGTGTGAAATCTGTCATTTGATTGCCATCGCGAGCGCCAGAAACGTTAGGCTATACGGTCACGGGTTGTTTCGTTCATATCAGCACTCATTCATACCTACATCGCCCTTTCTATACTCTATTCTTAAAGTTAGTGTGTTTTGCTCCAGGCTCGTACTGAAAATTTTCACACAACGCAACTGATACCTTTACATTCTTTTGTTTGTTTCTCAAAAGCAAAAAGCAACAAACTCAAAAGAACAAAAACAAATGACACGCATCGCATCGTTACCACTTTATCCTGTTAATCCAGAACAAAACAATGGAATGCTTTTAGAGGAACATCGCGTTTTTACAGCGGCCGCGTAATCTGACATCGTTTACGGTAAGCACTCCTGACTGGGACGAGGCTTGACGCTGGCTCTGGTGCAAGGTATAAGTGGATATAATACTGATTTTAAATGTGCAGTTAACATCATTGATAATTATCTGTCAGAGCGGATCGTGCAAAAATATCTGACATGTCCTACTGGCCCTAGAATTAGAGTTGTATAAGATATTATGCACCCTTTGGTGTGTCATTTGACACACAATATCAATTGGTGCTGGTGACTGTACTGTAGGTACGTTATAAACGTATGAAACAGTAACTTAGATTTTATATTGAGCACGGCGAATCTTTACGATGACCTATAATTACTAAACATGATGTACTTTTACTATAAAAAATGGTAATATACTCTGACGTCTGGTTTACATTTTTTATTTCACCAACTTTTCTGTTTACATTCTCAATACAATCGATTCTAAAACATTAGGTACAATGTATATTTAAGAGTTGTCATAATAACGGGGCTTACAGTCGACACGGTACGATTAGTAAAACCTAAAAGATTATTGTCTAACCAGTGTCTAACACAATTTCTTTGTGTCACATGGTATGAAAGAGATGGTGAATGAATAATAATAAATAAATAAATAAATATATCACGGGTCAATTCACACCAATTGACCTAGTCCCAAAGTAAGCTTAGCAAAGCTTGTGTTATGGGTACTAAGCAACGGATAAATATAATTATATAGATAGATACATACTTAAATACATATTAAACACCCAAGACCCGAGAACAAACATTCGTATTTTTCATACAAATATCTGCCCCGACACGGGAATCGAACCCGGGACCTCAAGCTTCGTAGTCAGGTTCTCTAACCACTAGGCCATCTGGTCGTCTCAGAATACAATCGTGAATGTCAGTGCGTTAGACAATACGGACTCAGAATCAAAAACAAAATCTGTTTTAAAAGCTTTTTTTTAATCCGATAACTACAGAATGTCACATTCTTTCGTATTCGAAACCTAAAAACGCTATCGCCTGTTACTTGAAACCTGAATCTTTCCTTCGGTATCGCAGAAAAACCGACTTCTAAAGATTAGCGCACTTTATACAATTAATTGGATACCCGACCCGAACAAAAGCTGCTTTAGGAAAAAAGCAAAAAATATTTAGGAATCAATGGTTACACTACCTTTCAATTGGAAAAAAGAAGTATTCGTTTTTGCAGGTGGTAGGACCTTGTGCAAGGTCCGCCCGGATTGCTACCACCATCTTGCTCGCTAATCCTGCCGTGAAGCAGCAGTGCTTGCACTGTTGTGTTTCGGCGTGGAGAGTAAGACAGCCGGTGAAATAACTGGCACTTGAGGTATTCCATCTTAGGCCTCTAGGTTGGCAACGCATCTGCAATACCCTGGTGTTGCAGTTGTCTATGGGCGGTGGTGATCTCTTACCATCAGGAGACCCACTTGCTCGTTTGCCATCCAGTCGAATAAAAAAAAAAAAAAAAATTAAAAATACATTGGCTTATCTAAAAATATTTCAGTATCTATCAAGTTTTGTATGTTTAGTCAAATCTTGCAAGTTCATTTTGACCCACTTCCAGTGGATAGATTGCCTTGAAATTTGGTATAAACATGTAAGTATAATGACATTGCAGGTATATTCAACAATTTAGAACAAAAAAAGAATTTTGAAAATCGGTCCACGCGTAACAAACACAAAAAAACATACAGACGAAATGAGAACGGCCTCTTATTTTTGAAGTTGGTTGAAAAGTGCAGTCAGCAAAAAAGTTTGTATTAAAAACATTCTAATTTATTTATTTATATAAAACATTTTACATTGCCAGTTATTAAAATTAAAACAAATACACCAAGGTCAGACAAATATACAATCAGTCAAATAAACCGCCCCGCGTCATACCTGGTGCAAAGGTGCACAATACACTCGCTGCGTTGCCGCGATGAACCACGATAGACAACCTTTGCACCAGAAACGACCCAGAGCGGGGGTCAAGACCTCTCTCACGAAGACGGCGCCCCACTTCATTAAAAAAAAGTTTTGCCTCGGAGCCCCAACAACCGGTCGTCTCCACCGCCAGTTGAACGAACAAATAGTTTGAGAGATTATTAATTTTATATAACAGAAACTTATTGGTTCAAGGTGTCGAATACCCAATGAGGGCTATCGCGTATGAATTCGCCACTAGAGGCGCTAGTGTAGCGTGAGGTCTCCGAAATGTCAAATCTCATAGTTTTTGGGTGAGCTACGCGGGTTTATTTATAATTAGAATAGTTTTGTGAATATTTAGCAATATCTGAAATTAATTATGGCAAATATGCGTTCCGGGGCAATGAATGTCTGTGTTTTGAGACAGTTTTGTCTTTCGGAAACCTTTGTCCTCCCTTTTTTCCGAACAAAACGGGGACTATGCAACACTGTGGCATGCTCGATATTTTTATGGTACGGTTTTAAGGTGTATTAAATATGATTTTAATCTAAACTTTGTTTTCACACCCGTAAAAACAGACTTTGAAAGCCATACTTAAAAACCTCACGCAACAGTGCGCCATCTAGTGAGACAAAAAACGATAGCCCTCATTGGTTTCCTTCCACCATAAAATCACATCTAAATCAGCCTTCAGGCGCAGAGCCCGCAAAAAGGCACTGTCAGTTGACCGGAAATAGTAGCGGCTGTATTTACAACTTCCGCCGGGGGCCAATTAATAACTTTTATGGCTTCCGGCCCCGGAGTCTCGCGCAATTAGCACGGCTATAAAAATCATCGCGGCTGATTGGGCTTCGACCCTTTGTTCAACTGATACAGTCATGAGGTAGGTATGTATACAGAACGCCCTTGAAAAATACCCCTGGAAAAATAATGAAACGCAGTGTAACGGGACAGGGTCAAAGTCACTGTGCAGTGCAAGTATTTTAAATGTTGAAACGTTTTTTAGGGTTCCGGAGCCAAAATGGCAAAAACGGAACCCTTATAGTTTCGCCATGTCTGTCTGTCTGACTGTCCGGCCGCGGCTTTGCTCAGGGACTATCAATGCTAGAAAGCTGTAATTTTATAGTATTACTTGGTAAGTATGTTTTTTTTGTGTTTTGCTACGCGATAATTCCGCCAATTGTGAACCGATTTTTAAAATTCTTTTTTGTTCTAAAGAACATACTTCCGAGGTGGTCCCATTATCACCAATTCAGGATCTGATGATGGGATCATAGGGAAATTGAGGATATAGCATACCTCGGTTGCTGGCTCGTGCTGAGGCACCGACTTCAAACTAATAGAAAATTATTTTTAAGGTTTTTGTAGTCGGTTCTTTTTTTTGTTATTTTTTATATTGCATGAGACATTTATTACCCATAATGATTATACTATATGTCAGAAGATTATATCTCACGTTTATGAACATAATTTGTTATAGCATTGTTTATGTTTAGGCGCTACTGACGAAGAGACGTAGACTGACGTAGTAATTGAATGAGGAGCCGCGGGCTTCACGGGGTTGTAAATCTACTTACGATCTCTTTGTATTGACTATCGCCAGCCATCCATCTGCGAATGGGGAAGTGGATACGGCATCTTCCAATTGTAGGGCAAACCTTGGCTTATTGGTGATACTACGTTATTATCTTACAGATACTACGTCATTATCTTACAGAGGCCGTATTGTCCAAAGCGCTGACGTTCGTGATCGTATTCACCATCTCTTTCTACCCTCATCATAAACCGTATAGAGATTGCGAACCGGGCCCGGTGCCCTTCTAGGCACCACCGGGCCCGGCCATTCTTACCAGGCCCGGTCACCGGGCCCAGTAAGTAAACCGCGGCGCGCGGCGCAGGAGCGCCAACTCGTAGAATGTACGTTGGCATGGCAACCACTGCGAGCTGCGTCTTGTTTAGACTTATAGAAGAAAGAAAGGTTTATTTTGGCTCCAAAAGCACCACCTAAAACTAAGACTAGAACTAGCATTATTTTTATGGTGTTTCTTATCTTCAAATTAAGCAGTTGAATTAAGGTTTATGTGAAGTTGTGTTTATAAAATATGCTAGTCTTTATTTTAATCTTAATATGTCTACTTAATTCGGCTTATTCACATTATATAATTTACAAATGTTAATAGTAGTGCCATCTATTGCTGTTTTTTTGTATTAAATATAGCTTGTAGGGATTGGTAGGCCATGCCGCGGGATAGCGATAACCGTATTCTACGCGGAGTCGCGGGCAACAGCTAGTGTGTTATAACTACATCGTGATAAGTTTCGCAGCTTCGTGGAACCGCTTGTGCGCTGCGGGGGGCGTAATGACATCAGCGAGCGATAGGCACTCTCCGAGCTCGCATCCGGGGATTTTTATCACAAATGCTCCCCTTCCACGCGTATCTATACTATGCTAGCCTAACAAAAGCTTTCTTGCCGATTATCTCATCGTCCCAGCCTAGATACGCCCCACTGCTGGGCACAAGCAGTCTCTCAGAATGAGAGGGCTTGGGTAGTTCCAAGTGCGGATTGCGAACTTCACACTCACACAATTGAATTGTTTCGCTGGCCTGCAGGTTTCCTCATTATGTTTTCCTTCGCCGTAAAGTTCATAGTAAATTTTTAATGTAATTTCGCGCATGAATTTGCAATAACTCAAACATGAGAGTCCGGGCTTGAACCCACAATTCTTTGCTTGACAGGTCATTGGTCAAACCATTAGGCCACCAAGGCTTTTTTCGCGATTATCGCGAAAATTTACAGCATTTAATCTGTTGATGATTCAAGTGATGGTTGTGTCACCAAGAGAGCTAATAATTAAATGCATTATATTATATATAATTCAGTAATTACCTCGTGTGCAATAAATGCACGATCTGTAATTAATTGTTAACCTGCAGGGCTACTACGAAACTCGTAACTCGAAGTTAGTGTCGTGCGGTCCCTTTGACACTTATACTATTTAATACGAGAGCGAGAGGGACGGTACGATACGAACTTTGAGTTTCGATTTTCGTAGTAGCCCTGCCGGAGTGAACGAAAATAATGTAAGACCTGATAATTTTTCCGATAATTCCCCTTTTTGCATTGTATTGTATTTATATGGTGGAAAGTGTTTTGGTTTTTAAATGCGTTGCAACACACACATACACACGCAGACGGCACGGCATGTCTGTGTGGGTGAGCACGTACAAAAGTTTTCTAATTAAGTTGTGCCGAAGTTTTTTCGTAGCCACTGGACAGGAGTGGCTTTTGTTGTACTTTGTTATCTATTGTTTCTTACAACTCAACTGTATGAGTTTGCTTTTAGAGGGTATTTGATGTATTTTGAGCAACTTTTGATTACACTTTGGAAAATCACTTGTTTTATTTTAATTTATTAAAAAACCAATAGGACGTTCCTCACGCGCCGAAGATTTACTGTCATTGAGTGCAAATGGAAAATAGACAACTGGAAATTGCCTACACTCGCAAGTAGAATATCAATTTGAAATACATTGATAAGGAAAACTGTCCAACTTGAACATCGACAAAGATGGAAACTTGTCCCGTGGTAAAATTGACTGAAATCATCATTATTATCATATCAGCCATAGGACTTCCACTGTTGGACATATTGCCTCCCCCATAAACCATAGTTGCTTCGGTCAGAAGCTGCCTCCATCCACGGTGAACCTGCAGCTTTAACCAGTTCATCCGTCCGTCTCGTTAAATTTGATATAGTTAGTAAGAAATAATAACTTTTTGTGTTTACGTCGGACTTAGAAAAAAAGCCACGAGTATTTGGTTATGATTTTCAATACGCAGTTTTTTTTTTAACTAAATAGATTGTCGAATGGTCGAAATTCCATTTCTCATACAAAACTCAAAATTAATGTGATTTTATTTTTTTACATTAAATATGAACAAAAACTAATTATAAGCATCAAAATAGCTGCTCCCGTTATAGTCGCAAAGTTTTATTTTGTCAGTGTATTGTTTGTAAATTAGAACGAAACTACTTTTGTATGAAAATGCGATCAGCGGCGAGCCCATTGTCATTTCCCATGTCAAACAATTATTCACCAACATTGACACGATAACACTTTGTTGGCATCGGCTATCCTAAATAGATAAGAAATAAATATCCCGATAAAAGTCAATAAATTAATTTTATTACCTATTTTATGTAAAAATTATGTAGGTACAAAACAGTATAACCTAATGAAGTGCAATAAAATGACAATGATATGTACAGTCACCAGCATTAATATCTGCTGAGGCAAAAATATCTGACACGTCCTTCCGGCCCTAGAAATAGAGTCGTATCAGATATTTATGCACGCTTGTTGTGTCAGATATTGGTGCTGGTGACTGTACAGTAACCATTAGGTTAATACAAAACTAGTAATGTAAAATATTGTATGCAACTGTACATAATTAGGCCTTTAACCACACTCGTGTTTTAAGCACCCCTATTATAACAGTTGCATAAACTGCTATTGTGTGGCTCTAAAGCCGAGGTTTTGCAAGAAAAATCGTGCAAGTTGCATTACATTACGCCGCACAATTGACGACTACAAACTCGTTGGCTTTACGGTCTCGCCATGTAATGCAACTTTCACGATTTTTCTTGCAAGTTTAAACTCTACTTAAGTGTTTGTTTGACAAAAAATTGCTTCTGTGCTAGTCGCATTATTCTTAGGCTGTGAACGTGCGGCAGCGGGGCGGGCAGCGACACGGTGAGCGTTTTCTCTGTTCATACCGTGTGCTGCCAGGTGACCACTGTGGGACGAGCGTCTCGCCCGCCCGTACAATAAACAAAGAACATGCTCGCCGCACCGCTGCCCGCGCCGCTATCCGCTGCCGTCCAGTCCGCGGCCTTATGGTATTTAACCACTTGGGATTTCATCTCTAAGAGATATGTGCTACACATGTCGAAGTCTGTACGGTGTGAACCTGTTATAAGTGATTAACTATGAAATAAAATTAACACTTAAAAAAATTACAATTATTCAATACAAAAACGATTGCTCTCGTATTAGTAATATTATCGTAATAGGCAACTATTTGCAAACATACTAAGTATATACAAACATAAAGTACTAATTCTATTAAATATACCCTGTTTTTTTTCTTTATTGTTGAAACTTCGACAAACCGCTCAGTTCATTGAAAGTAATTTGTTAATCTAATGTTAATTATTTGTGTTGTTGTGTTGTATATGTATGTAAATAAAAAAAAACATGATCTTTTGTAACGAGTGTAGTGACTTCGAAGAGAAAGAGTAGATAATGTAATGTAATATAATATAGCACAATACATATACATTTTCTTCAAAAACGAAAAAACGAAAGTGTGTTTTTTATTTATTTTCATTTTATCGATGAAACTCAAGTCTTATTCAACTCTTATTTCATTTCGAGTGTATACACATACATTCAAACAGGTCGCGAAAAACATAACTGGATCATTATTTGAGCGTGTCATCCGTTTTCGTGGTCACTTTTTTATGAATGGTTTGTGGACTTCATGGCACTTTAAATTATTTTTTAGACATCCTGTACCTTCTACTATACTACGTTTAATTTAAGGTTTGAATTAACGGCCAAATTGTAACACACGTTTCTCGATATTTCGAACACAATGGACTCAAAATACCTACATCTATAGTCGGAGTAAGAAAAGGTTTAAGAGCGGTTTTTATTAGGTATGCTTTTTATTATAGAAGTTCACACAATTTTAAATAGTTCCGTTGTTTCATTTCAAAAAGTGTGCAAATTTTACCGTTCAGTTTCAAATGTTAAAATAAGTGGAGTATAGATAACCTGGAAACTGTAACAGAATCTTCTTCCATGTCAACAAAAATATACCCACGAAAATCATACTGAGTAAATGCTTCAATAAATGACCCAACTCTCCTTTTTTGGTCATTGACACATGCAAAATTTATTAAAGATTGGCATTATAGCACCTACAAAACGCCAGTGTTACCAACACTGACTTCACCGAGGAGTCTGCATTTATGCTGAGGCGGGACGCGGGACCACTTCGCGCACACAACATAGCTGTATTATTCTGTATCTCACCATTTTGTGTCTCGAAAATGTTTTTTATTTTCATTTTATTTTCATTTTTAGAAATCACGTACTCCAATTGTCTTCTTGACACCGCTCCTCCCAATCCGGATTCCACCAGCTCCTGAAATGCTCGTATACCGACTGAGTAAGCACCTTCTCCTTGTCATTGAGAGCTGCGCATACGTTGCACACATCCTCTATAGGTTCAGACTCTGAGTAAGAATAGTGGTTCCTCCAGCGAAAGTACTCGTAGTAATCGCTTGGAGTTGATATCAGGTGGGCCATCCAAATTGCTAGCCCTGTTGGCTCGTGCCTGCGGGCGTCGATGTAAGAACCAGGTGGAAGAAATCTGAAAGGAAATATTCAAAATAATATCCGTGTATCATATACTAAGGGGCTGTTTCACCACTTTTCGGCTAACTTTGAGTGTCAGATAAAATTAATGCCGTCTTTGTTTATTCGGACGAAACAAACAGAGACGGCATCACTGTATCCATCACTTAAAGTTAGTCGACAAGTGGTGAAACAGGCCCTAAATGTTTATTGTCATTTCCTCTCTTATCTCGAAAACAATGGGCGCTTAAAATTATGAAAATAATCGGCAAACAACTTTATACTTAAATATTACAATAAAACCTTTAATAAAACATGTAGTTTAACTATGGGGAATACAATTAAAAAAAACATAATAATTGGAAATTAATAATTCAATATAAGCATTTTAAATTTGGAATAGTTTTATGTAATTAGTTTTAATTTTTGTTTGTCTTGTGTTTGTTCTGTTGTATTATTTGTAATTATTTCAAATGTTCAATATTAATGTCAATGTCATAAATAAGAAATAAATAATTAGAATATTTCAACGAAGATAACCCTCCCACCGCGAGTTTAACTGGTACAGTCACCAGCACCAATATCTGACACAACAAGCGTGCATAAATATCTGATACGACTCTATTTCTAGGGCCGGAAGGACGTGTCAGATATTTTTGCACGCTCCGCTGTGGCAGATATTAATGCTGGTGACTGTACTTGTCAGGTTTTTTACCGTAAACATACAAATTAAATATTTTTTAACTCACTGTGCTGATTTCTGATTTCAGTAACAAAAAATTGTATTTTATTGTATTATTTGTTGAGTTTATCATTTGAAAAATTAATTATGAACGCATGAAATTTAATTACCTTGAGTAATTGGATCCACCATAAACAATGGGAACAGCGTTATGGTTCAGGGCAGTCAGCAATTTTTCCGTAACATAATCTTCTGCAAATGCGTTTTCAAATGACAGATAGAAGTAGTAGTCAGTCTCCACTTTAGTGTTGCAGTACTTTTCCTGGGCCCTGGAACATCGGAATGCACCACAGCCACCGTATATGTCAACTGTTAATCCGTATGATGCTAACGCCTTTAGCAAATACTTAACATAATTTTCTCTCTTACTCCTAGTTTTACAGTGTGAAACAAACCACGCAGCTGCTTTCTTCTTAGTCTGCAACTTCTTTTTAAAATCATCATCAACTTCTTTCATATCTGTAATCCATTCCATGTCAATTCTTGGCCCTACTGGTTCACCTTCGCTATTTCTTATATAGATATAAGAGTACACTATATCGGAGTTAAGCTTGTAAGTTGCAGTCCAATTAAAGTAACCATCAAACCACGGATTGCATACTGGCTGGTAAGTCGATGATTCTAGGTTGAAAAATATAAATTTTTGGTACGGAGATCTCTGCTGCGGTAGATCAGCTAGTGTAGTGTACCTCATAGCTCGTCCATTGATCGCTACAGCGTCAAACTTGGTTATGTCACCACCTAAGTAATCCCTTTTCGGTGTAACGAAGCAATTTGTGAACTCACATTTGTTCTTAATGAAGCCTTGCTGACCATTTCCTAAATAATAGAACGGTGAAGCGTCTTGAGGCGTCCAGAGCAATATATACTTAAGTTCATTTGAAAAAGTATCCTTTTCTCTGTATTTTTCGGCAAATCTTGGATCTTGAGCGACTATATCCAAAGCGTCTTGCATAAGTTTTTCATTGTTTTCAGCTGACGAATACTGAATTGAGTTCACGTATATTATAGATACGGGAAAAGCAAAACAAAATAATACGAAGATGAATGTTGAACGTCCTGAATTCCGGATAGGCATTTGGGGGGAATTTAATGGAGTATATCTCGTCATAGTAGATTTTTCCTCGACATATTCTATGGTTTGTCGTTTGAAGTAGATGCTCTGAGGAGCAGATGTACTCCCAGCTATATGGTTTATGTTATTAATCCTGAGGCAGCAATAATTATTTGTAGATATTTTATATCGCAGGAGCTGTCTCTTGGCGAGAAGTAAGCGTCTTGAGCTGCAATAATAAAATGGCGCTCATTAATATCAAGACCATATGACTCGCAGAGAGCGGAATTCTCATGGCAAAAATCAAACATCAATAGAGTTGGAATGTTAAGTTTTATCGACTTTTCCAACTATCGATAAGTTTAATCTCCTTCAATAACCTACTTCTATATTAATATAAAAGTCAACAAGTAATTACTTACTGACTTTTAACATTAATCTCTTAGTAATGCAGGTGGTAGGACCTTGTGCAAGGTTCCCCCGGATTGCTACCATTGGCACTTGAGGTATCCCATCTTAGGCCTCTAGGTTGGCAACGCATTTGCAATACCCCTGGTGTTGCAGATGTTTATGGGCGGTGGTGATCTCTTACCATCAGGAGACCCACTTGCTCGTTTGCCATCCAGTCGAACAAAAAAAAAGATACTTCTTAAAATTATGATTTGATGATGTCTTTTATTTAAATGTTATTCATTTATTGCTTTTAATTACTATTAAGGACAGGTTCATAATGATATGAAGTTAGTAAATTTTATTCGCTAATTTTGTTTTCTTACACTATATGTGGATAATGTGGATTTGAGGACTATTTGTGTAAGTAAATAAATAAACATACACGCCTTAAATAAAATACATAAACTTATCGATAGTCGATAAAATTCACCGTTCCAACTCTATTGGCCTTTGATTTTTCCCATAAGAATTCCGCTCTCTATGAGACAATGGTTTACTAATTTACATACAGGCAATAGTGATGTAGATTATTGTAGATGACTGCAAAATCAGTATAATCCAGTGACAGGCAAGCCAGTGACCTAGTACTAGACTTTATTGTAGAACGCATCAAAAAAAAATTAAAAAAAAATATATAGACGAAATATAATACATAATGGTCACTACGTATCTACACTGCATCCAAGAATTTTGACATGTTGATGACTCACTTTACATTACTACTAATTAAATAAGCTTTAATTTTTTTTTCAAGAAGTTAACTAACCATTACCACTCATAATTTTATTACTCTGGTATAGATAACATAAAATGTGTTATTGTCGTGATAAAAGAATATTGTTAAAACCATGAATGAAATACTGATGGGGTAAAGATAGGTACATCTCTAGCAATTGTGTTTAAAAGTTTGTTACTTGCTATACAATATTTCTTCATTCATAAACTGACATAATGAGCCAATAGTAAAATCGTGACAAACGTATCCTCAATTGCGCAAAACTGACTAACACAATTGCCGAGGTTAACCTTATTTATTTGTTTACATTTATATGTTCCAAGTACAACATGAAATAAAATTAGCTAAAGACTAACTTCGGATAAGAGACATTGAATTCAAGAAAATAAATATTTCTTACCGGAAATACATCCTAATACGAGTGGTATATGGGAAAGAGAGGTTAAATCGTAGAAAATGCAAAAAAAGCTTTAAAAATATAGTGACCAATCAAATTTCGTACCTTTGTAGTGAGTAAATCCTATAAAATCAATGATTTTTCATTTCCGAGGCACACAAAACATGTTGCAGCCACAGTAGGTCACAACAGTATTGAAGTGTCTGGCTATCTCACGAATCGATAAGGCTATCTGATTATACGGTTATCTTTGTTGAATCTTTTTATTACTAATTTTGTCAGCGTTGAGCGTTTTTCACATTTTATGATTTGGGTTTAAAAGTACACCTTTCTCTTTTACAATAGTTACTAGTTCATGAACATAAACTGAACCAATGTCTATGTACATTTAAAATTGTCATTTTTTATTAAATTCTTTTAAATTGGGTCCTGCATATTTCATTACACCATTCACTTAATACATGTTATCTTTAATTAGATCAATTAGTGCATTAGTTACTGTATTCTTAGTTATATTTGTCACAATGTTATTTCAAATGTTTTAAATAATATTTTTCAACAAACCAGTAACAGCGGTATCTCTATTTCTACTTTGCATCTGTCGTCTTTTAAACCTTTGACAGCATCATTGAATCTTATTACCGTACTAATTCCAATAGGAATTATTTTCTCCACAAAGTCCTTCAGGATTCCACCAAGCTCTAAATCTTTCATACACTTTATGTGTTTCCATCATAGTTTTGTCGTTAAGCGCAGTGCAAACTCTGCACACGTCTTCAGCTTCATAAGGTTCGTGGTAAGTATAATGGTTTCTCCATTTGAAGAAATTGCTATAAGCTGATGAATTCTTTATGAGGCGAGCCATTAAGGTGGCGAGCTTTTTTGGACTGTGTTTTTTTGCATCAAGATATGAACCGGGAGGAAGGAATCTGTAAAATAAATGAATATCAGGTATTTTTAGAATAGATGGACATTGAAATCCAACCAGGTCCGGCCGAATTTCCACTAATTCGGCCAGTTATAGAAAAGAAAAGTTAAAATGTCCTAGTTAAATACATTAATAATATACAATACAAGCTAGAACAACCTTAAGCTTACTTTGGGACTAGGTCAATTGGTGTGAATTGACCCGTGATATTTATTTATTTATTTTTATTTTACCATGATGTGTATTGAGTATATTTTCGTACACAAATCGATCCATTATCCCATCAATTTTAACGAGGGGGCCGACTCCGTGGCGAGAAAAGCGTTCCCAAACCATTACATTGCCACCACCATGCTTAACGTGGGTATTTGGTATCTAACATCGTGTCGATTAATGTGTGGAGGTCCCACGTACTTGATGCCATCCGATGGCATTAAATTAAACTTACTCTCGTCGCTCCATACATTTTTTGATCAATCAGTACTTGTCCACGACTTGTGACGAATTGCGAACGCTAATCTCGCCGTCTTATTCTTTCCCGAAATATCCGGCTTGTTAGACGGGAGTCGGCCATATAATCCTTGCTCTCTCAGGTGTCGTTTAACAGGTGGAATCATGAATATATTTGTTGAAATTTTTATTTTTATTGGTCTTTGATCGCCTCTGCAGATTTTCGCGGATCTTCTGTGGAAAGTTTTTTGATTACCCGATCAGGCTAGCTACTACGAAACTCGAAACTCAAAGTTCGTGTCGTGCGGTCCCTCTGACACTTATACTATTTAATACGAGAGCGAGAGGGACGGTACGATACGAACTTCTAGTTTCGAGTTTCGTAGTAGCCCTGCAGTTGTTGAAGTCATTTTCAATGACGACCGCTTTTAGGCTTGTTAAGAACATTCTTTCGAGCCTCAAACAATTTATTTCAAACGCTAATAAGCTGTCGGGATACTTCAAAAGTTCGTGAAACTTCTGCTTGCGACTTGACCTTTTTGAGCGCAGCCGCAACAGCCTGTCTTATATCGTTTGAATATTCTTTGTATTTCGGCATGTTACAAGCAGTGCACTGATATTTATTCATGAAATACTTGTGAAATGCATGCTTACTCTTAGTAAAAAATTAAAAGAATTCACTTGTCAAAATATTTTTGAACCAGTAAAATGTAAAATTTTGTGTTTAAATATTATTAAAAGAAATTGAACTTTTTGCTTAATTTCGAGGATGTCTTAAGCCATTCATTATTTTAGCAACAAATACGTAGGCATAACCATAACTAATATGATTAACATATTAATATCGAAACTTTTGTTGGAGTCAAAACACTTTTGATCGCTACTGTATATAGGTAGCTGGACTTCTAGAATAACACATAGGTTACTTTTATCCCGGTTTTCCCACGGGTTAGGGATACAATCTTGAAATTACAACCGCTGGGTTTAGAGTGAAAATTTTTGACAGTTGTTCTTAATACCTCAATGAAGATCCCGATATAAATTTTGGGATTTCCCAGGGGAATTTTGTAAAATCCCGGAATTTCAATTGTAACTACCAGATCGAATAGTTTACGCGTGCGAAGCCATGTGTAAAATCTAGTATTATTATATTATATTAGTTAGATGCCGGATCCGATTTTCCGGATTGCAATCCCTAGGAAAAGCTACCTGAATGTCTATTATGTTTGAAAATTAATACGAATATTACTCACTATTGTATTATTAGTAGTACTAGTAGTAGTATTAGTCACTAGTAGTAGTTTATAACTTGATCAACAAAATTGTACAAAGTAAATCAACTCAAAACTGTAATCTGTTTCCAATATTTTATCTAAGTTTACATTTCTCCTCAGACACAATCCCGTAAAATGTAATAAAAGCATCTGCTTAAGTTGATTGATTAACATCCTTGCAAAATTATAAAAAAATCGATATTGATTCTAGCAAGTCCAAGCTAAGAGAAGTTCAATAGATACCTGGAATAATTAGCACCACCAAAGACGACAGGCACAGCTGCATTTTTAATCGCTCTGTAAACTTTTTCAGTCACATAATCTTCCGCTATGGAGTTTTCAAACGACAAGTAGAAGTAATATTTACTTGGAAGATTGTCACATAAAGTATCTGATCTGGGGCACTTTAACTTACCACATCTACCATAAATGTCTACATTGTAACCAAGGGAGTTTAACGCTACATCCAACTTTTGGACATATTTCTCGCGTTTGCTTTTAGTATGACAATTTGATGCCATCCAAACAACAGTCTCGCTTTTATTGTTTACTGTAACTGGATCATCATTTAACTTCTCCCAAGTCATATCAATCCGTGGACCCACTTCTTCACCAGCCGTATTTTTGATCAATAGATAGGCAAATACTATATCCGAGTTCAATTTATACGTCGCAGTCAAATTAAAGAAATTTTCAAATAAAGGGTTACATATGGGATTATTGGATGATGATTCCATATTAAAAAATATGTATTTCTGATGAGGATAACGAACATTTGGTAGATCTGATGATTGAAATTGTCCGATGTTACGACCATTGAAGGCTATTGCGTCAAATTTAGTTAAATTTCCTCCAAAAAAGTCTCTGCGACTAGTGACAAAGCAATTTAGAAATGGGCATTTGTTTCTGATAAATGCTTCATTTCCTTCTCCTAGAAAGCTCAATGGAGCGTAGTCGCTTGGCGTCCAGAGTAACAAATATTTTGTGGTTTCCTTTTTTCTTGTAATAGTATCATTAATTGTCAGTTCGTCAAAAGGATAATCCAAATCTGCTTTTGGGTTTCTTGTGATATACTCGGCCATCCAAATGAAAGTGAAACTAACAAATAAAAGAAGGAATTTCTGGATCCGGCTCATGCCTCTTTTGTGTGTCTGGTCAATCATGTTGTATTTGTTGATGGTGACGATGTTTTTGTACTTGAAATGTTCTAGCTCAGCATAGTTCCAGCCGATTGTACTGTAAAAAAAATGAAACTATAGGTTAGTAAAAAAAAGTATTAGCTTCAAAAAATAACTGATTACAAAACTACTTAATACCTAAAATGGGAGAAATAGCTTATTTAAAAAAAAGTGAAAACCAATATTGTGTCATTATTCGAATGTCTCAACCGCCTCAATTTTCGTGGCCACAAATTATTTATGAATTTGGTGACAATTTCGATTATTTTTAGACGTCCTGTACTTGTACTAGATAACCTGGAAAGAGTAACAGAACTTCTACCATGTCAACAAAAATGTGCCAACGAAAATCTAATAAAATGAACGCTCAAATTATGATCCCAATATGTCAAAGCGATACCTCCTTCTTTTGAAGTGCGTAATAAATATTTGAAAGTCTAAAAACGCACCTACATCGAAACTCTTTCACAAAAGTGAATTGCGGACAGTTATCGAAATTTATATTGTTTTCGCAATAAAGTTGAATAAAATAAGTGTGATTTGAAAATTTACATCTCAACATGCATTCGTAAGTATGTGTATATATTTTACGTCTATATAAACAATAACTCTATTGTTTTCGCGTCAACTAATCATAAGTAATCAATTAAGCGTTGCCCTTGAATAAGTGTTTCGAACATTCTCCATCTCTCTCTTCTCCATCTTCCATCTCCCATCTCGCTATTCTCCATCTTCCATATTCGCTATGGCTTCATCAGAGAGATGAAGTATATATAGCAACGAAAAGAAGTTAGTGGTGCCTATGAAAAAAGCCGTGGTGGCCTAGTGGTTTGACCTATCGCCTCTCAAGCAGAGGGTCGTGGGTTCAAACCCCGGCTCGCACCTCTGAGTTTTTCGAAATTCATGTGCGGAATTACATTTGAAATTTACCACGAGCTTTGCGGTGAAGGAAAACATCGTGAGGAAACCTGCACAAACCTGCGAAGCAATTCAATGGTGCGTGTGAAGTTCCCAATCCGCACTGGGCCCGCGTGGAAACTACGGCCCAAGCCCTCTTGTTCTGAGAGGAGGCCTGTGCCCAGCAGTGGGACGTATATAGGCTGGGATGATGGATGATGATGAACAAATTTAAAAACACTCAAACCTGGTACGAAGCACTCTCTTAGCCCATAAGCATAACACAAACTTATCAAAAACTCGGTTAATTGTTGCGCCGCACATTGCTTGAAACTGGGTAAACTAGTATAATAAGAATAATATAAATCATATTTTGTATAAAAAAATTAGTGATATACGTGGGATAACAAAATCACTGATTGTTGTGACGGCTTGTCATGGTGTCAAATCTCTGTCAACAGACAACTCTAGCGTAAAATGAAATCTATAAGCAACCTCAAGGAAACCTCAATCATCTTACACATATATCCTTTTAAGATACTTAATAATATTACAAATGTGAAAGTAACTCTGTCTGTCTGTCTGTTAACTTTTCACGCTTCAACCGCTGAACCGATTTAGACGAAATTCCGGATGAAGATAGTTGGAGTCCCGAGGAAGGACATAGGCTACTTTTTATCCCGGAAAATGCATAGTACCCGCGGGGCGATAAGAGGATTCTATTCTATGCGGATGGAGTCGCGGGCAATAGCTAGTATGCTATATGTATTCACCTACTAGCCGACTTACCGCCAACGGGTGTTGTAGCAATCATAGAGTGCATTCTTTACTGTCAATTTCCATTGGTGATAAGTGATAAAATTACTATGTGTCAACCAAAGAGTCAACGAAAGCAGTGGGGAATGCTGTATGAAGTAGGCAGGAAACTATTGAACCCAGATGAAGTAGGTACAGTTCAATCACTAGCATTAGATTGCTTGCTTAACTTGTGCCCTGCTGGACCTTGGTCCGGCGAAGAAGAATGCAGGTATTAAATGATATTGTAATGGATCTCACGTCTTAAATCGAGTTTAGCTCGACATGTTTCGGGCTAATTCGTAGCCCTTCTTCCTAGGAGCAACACGACTCGGCGGCTGCCGCAACACGAGCACTACGCGCCATCGCTCTGCTCGCGCGACGTGCTCGATTTAAGACGTGAGTTATCCGTCACAATCTTGTTACAATAAATATCATTTAATATGACTGAGTCTCACGGTAGTTTCATGTTCAAAATGCAGATATTGCCGCAGTGGTTTGGATTTTTTTTTCGAATATTATTATGTGAAATCTACTCTATCGGTTAATAGTCTATACTGTAAAATTATCAATTGTTTCAAATTACATAAAACGTTGACGTTTTTTATCAACTCAAACTCTGACAAATGCTGTCTGTTGCTATAAACCAGAAACACTGATATAATGATTCATTTGAGAGTTATCTTATTACTACAAAGTACTCGTAGTACAGTACATATGCTATTCCGATTGCCACACGCGGAACCTTTCATAGTAAAAATTGTATAACAAAAAATTGAACCGACTACAAAAAACATGAAAATAATTTTCTACCAGTCTGAAGTCGGTCGGTGCCTCAGCACGAGCCAGCAGGAGTGGACCTATAGTGATCTACCTCACCTACGCACTTTATATTGGACTTCAATCACTCCTGCTGGCTCGTGCTGAGGCACCGACCGACTTCAGACTGGTAGAAAATTAATTTCATGTTTTTTTGTAGTCAGTTCAATTTTTTGTTATAATTTTTTTTCACGCTTTTTAGTGTAAATGGCTTAATAACAACTGCTCGTCACCTTTTACGAAAGATTGCTTTTTCCGATGCAGAGACGTTCATTATTGAGGAGTCCTGGCGCTTCACCACCCGTTTTACCATATGCATGCAACTGTGGCAAAGTAATTAAAATTCATCCTGTGAAATACTTGTTATTGATTAGTAACTCCGATGGTCAACTGTGGTCTTCATCATCAGTTCCACTTCACCAAATGATGATTTTCAAGAGCAAATGCAAGAGCTACTACACTAAATATATCCAATTTACTATAGGTGTCCCTACAACATTTGAAGAGTTCCCTCGATTTCCTTAAGATCCAATCATCATATCCTGATTTGGTGCTTATGGACCCTAATTGAAGACATTCCTAGACGAACGCAAAATAATAATTTAAAATCGGTTCATAAACGACGGAGTTCTGAGGTAACAAACATAAAAAAAATACAGCCGAATAGATAACCTCCTCCTTTTTTGAAGTCGGTTAAAAATAATACCAACACGTTAGATACGAGTACAAAGACATAATACAAGCTTTGCTTAGTACGGGACTAGGTCAATTGGTGTTAAGTTTCCCATGATTATATATTATTTACATTTATAGATTAAGATTAAGATTGATTTATTTGCCAACATGAACAATACAGGATAGGCACACAGAATACAAATAAACAATAAACTAATAAAAAATGCGTTTGCCAGTCCCTTGCACTGTGACAAAAGGAACAGGCTCAGCTTATGCTGCGCTTGCTCAGAAGCTGCCAGCGCTGGTTTTCAGCCTGCCCCTGTTGACAGGCTAGCTAGAATGGCTTACATAGCAGGTAGATTGGCACGCAAAGTAAAAAAAAATGAAGAATGAAATAAAATAAAAAACAATAAAAACTAAAATATCAACACATAAGTACTTACTCTCTTTTTTTTTATGACACCCCGATCTCTATTACTGCGCAAGGTTTCCTCGTTTAATAACTTAATAAAAACAATGTACTGTCAAACAAATTGATTCATGTACCGGGGTGGAACCTTTTAATAATCAATTTCACCAAGATTTCCTTGACAAAAGCATAGTATACCAACAGGTAGGTAGGTAGGCAGGTAGGTATGTCAACATGACATTTAGCATAAAGGTTTCACACTGGGCCATAATTCAGTTTCTTCGACTGTACTTATTCTGAAAACGTGTAGTAAATAAAAAATGTCATTTAGGCTACACGGGAGCACGAAGAAAAATATTAGAAGAGAAGTAAATTTCAACTTAATCTGCCTAGTGAATTCAAAACAGACAAACAGACACACGATTGATCCTAATAGTTTCGTTTTATTTCTTTTGAGATACGTACGTTGAAAGCAAAACGAGACGGTTTTGTATTATTTAGCTCTACCTACTTATTGCACAAAAATACACAAAAGTTTTAAATTAAGTATTTTATTTACACGAAAACACTAAGAATATACTTACTATTTTAGCCATAGCATATTAATTTAATCTCCTATTATCAAACTATATATAAACAACTTTATCAGTCGCTGGACGTCCACTGTTGGACATAGACCCTATCTTAATATAAACAACATACCATTAAATAAAATATAGCACAACACTTGTAACAACTACAACACATTTTACACCTGCAAATTATAAAATTGATCTTTCACCGCACTACCAGTAAAGTCTACTAATTAAATTGGAATAAAGCTATTATGGCTCGTCAATGCTAGCTGCACGTTGTACCGATATTTTTGTACAGTACACAGAACAATACAATACGGTGCAATCCGTGACCTCTTAGAAAAACCTTCGGGTTTCGGGAGAAATCGGAAGGATTCGTGTAGTAGAAAATGACTATTGGTTTTTTGATTTAGTGCAATCGTTGTGTTTTCATGATTTACATAGAGCACTTAAAACCACCACTTGCTTATTTATTTAGTTTGTTATTTTTCAGAAATTGATGTTCATGGGGATCACATACATTATAAGCAATCACGGGAATTGTTTATAATGTATATAAATATTTTTTAAAAGATGATAGTTTCAAGAAAAATGTTGATTGTTAATATTTTATTAAGGTTCAAGACCAAGTTAAAGAAGCAAACGGGGATTTCAAAAGGTACATAAAAAAATATTGAACAAAGCAGACCAAAAAAATTCTTTCACCAAGTTTCTGGTGAATATCCTAGCTAATAGGTTATATCTTTTCATATACCTACATGCCGTTAGCAATATCCCTGAGTAATTTCTGGGGCGGCGGCACTGCCAACGTATATATACATTATTTATTGTTAGGGTCTTTGGGTCTATCGAATTTAATTTGATTATTGGCAGAGCCGTCTGCTAGCGAAAACACACTTTTTTTAATGTTCTAACCACATCCAGACATGTATTTTCCGTTATTACATTAAAAAAACAAAACAAAATAAAATATTATAAACGCAGTTTCTAAAAATCCACAGGTGAGTGGTGAGTATAACAGCTCTATAAACTTCCAAACAAAAGTAGTGTATGAAGGCGGGGTGTAATCTAAATATATTTAAATTAACAATGGAAGAAATTCTAAAATGCTGATTTTGTTTAATTTGTATTGTGACAAAAAGACATATTGTATTAAAATTAGAAAAAGAATAAACAAATTTTTCCACCCAATGTTTTAGATTTTAGAGGGGGGAGGGGGGGCGCTCGATATCAATGAAAATTTGCACTTTAAAGTTGAATATTTTGCAAACACATCACTGAATCGAAAAATTGGTTTAGCAAACCCGTAATGGTTTTAAAATACCTATCCAACGATACCCCACACTACAAGGTTGGAAGAGAAAAAAAATCACCCCCACTTTACGTCTATGGTAGGTACTCTAAAAAAATTTTTTTTATATGGTATATTTTTTAATATACCATTTTGTTGGCATAGTTTACAAATAGATTCGTGCAAAATAACAGCTTTTTAGCATCGATAGTCCCTCAGCAAAGCCGCGAACGGACAGACAGAGAGACATGGCAAAACTATAAGGGTTCCGTTTTTGCCATTTTGGCTACGAGCCCTAAAAAGAGCCGAGATTGAACCGTCTCCTTGCAAGATAAATTTTGACGTACTGTTTATTCATCATTAACTGTGGTCACACAGCAGGAGTGATTGGCACTTATCACAACGTTCTAGTGTGCGTTTGTTAACAGATGTACATTCATTCTGGCCTCTAAATTAATGTGATTACTTCATTATTAAAAAATCGTATTATTATTTAATTTATTCGTCGTCGTACAGACCTAATTTCCCGGTGCCAAATTAGAATATGTGCTACTCGGACAGTTATTATGCTATGAGAATGAGTATCAAGGCTCGGAACCGGTTTATGAAGTAGCGGCAAATACCGGTTTATTTCGGTTTAACTCCGAACTTTCATAAGAACGCGAACGTTTTTAAGAACTTAACTATAACCTAAATAAACCGGTTTATTCGACGAGTGACAGCTGGCCGGCCGGCGGCGGGCGGCGACGTTTATCCTGCGCCGGAATAAACCGGTTTTTATTGTTCTAAACCGGTTAATCTGACAAGAACTTTATGGAAATGTTCCCTTAAAAACCGGTTTAAAAATAACGGTTTCGCGAACGAAACCAAAATGAAAAGGTTTTTTTTTCTCTTTATTGGGGGAAAAAACAGATACAGACACAATTAATAGCAATAGTACATTAAAATAATGCGATAAGTATAGCCTACATCCTAAAACAATTCCCACTAAGACTTATTGGAAGATGTGGCAATGAATGTAATGTTTTGCGCCAATAATTTGTAATTTTGATGTGACTGTAGCATTATTGTACAAAAAGAATTTATTTGTTTCGCATTAGAGGAAAAAAGTAATGTACTGATATATATATTTTCGAATTATCTGCAGTCCTAGTTTTGCTATTAAAACATTTAGTTGATTTGCATTGAATTTAACTGATGTATAAAAGTATATAAGTGATGAGAATAAATTGATTTGCAATTATTTATTTTATGTGCAATTAATAATATTCCCATCATTATTGATTCATAGTATCGAGTACATTACTTTCAAGGAAAATAAAAATTTGTCACTCTTGAGGCTCAAAGGGCGTAAACGTAAAGGACATTTGGGTGTAAAGGCACTCTCTATGACATCTTATACAGTATTTTTTTCACTATCGAGTCTAATCCACGTAAGGAAATTCGCTCAAAAGTGTCCTTTACGGCCTGTGCTGTTTTAGTCCCCAAACACATTTTTTTTCAAAATTTAGGATATGATTACACTGAAAAAAATTACATTGTATAATCATCAAGGGAGTAAGTTAAACTTTCTTATACGACCCATTGAAAGCAAAATTTGTGATGATGTTACCTTTACGTGTGAACCAAAATAAGCCTTATTTACTAGGTCTTAAAGTGCATCTGATTCAATACAGCTTGCATCCAATTGGAGTATATTAATAAAAACTACAAGAAATTCTTAGCTATTCGTCAATAGATGACATTTATGTAACGTTAAAAACAACAGAATTATAATTTATTTATTTTATTTTTTTCCAGTTTTTTGCTTCTGAAAAGATGTGTTTTGTGCTTTACGCCCTTAAACCCCAAGGTCTCAATAAGCTAGGTTTTTTCGTACGCCATGTTTGTTGTCTGATAAGGATGACGTATCTGCAGATAAATGAGCCAACGCGATTACAATTTTAACTAGTATTTTATTTGCTAATTATACTACCTTTTTAAGGTATCTCCAAATGTGTTCGTTGTTTATTATGTGGTAGTGGTACCCAATATGGAGACGTAATTTCTTTACCGTAATTCCAGAGCAAAGAGCCATATTTAATGCTATCACGACACGATGTTTACGTTTATTAGCAAGTGTTGATTACCATGGCCAGATCTGATTTGCAATTGCCATTGTTGCTTAAATATTAACACTATAGGCGGACAATTGACCGCTTAAACAATTCTACGGAAGAACTGGACCACAGTACCACATACGATCCTTGGTACAGTCGCCATCAGATATTTCGGAGCGGCCAAGGAAAAATATCGGAACATGCACTTTATTCTCAAAGCACTAGAGTTCAGGTTTCGATTTTTTTGATCACCTTTGCCGCTCCTAAATATCTGATGGCGGTAAAGTCACAGCGGAGCGTGCAAAAATATCTGACAGGTCCCACTGGTTCTTGAAATAGAGTTGTAATAGATATTTATGCACGCTTTATTGTCTCAGATATTGGTGCCGGTGATTGTACTGATATTGTAATTTTGCGAGAACTGACCACTCTAGAAGAGCCAAATGTAATGGCTCACTCGGGCCAAGCCGCGGGTAAAAGCTAGTGGTAAAATAGAATACGAAGTCACGTTCAGAACACAGATGAATATAATAGACAAAAATATAAACCATTTCGAGGACACCCGTCAGCATTTCAGGAGATAATTTCTCCCCATTGTGAATTGAATTTAAATTCCCTAGCGAGCTCCCGCCGGCCGTGGTTCAAAGACATTATTTTTTATCATTATTCCTTTTATTTCTTACCATTATGTCTTTTATTATATTGTCCGCGATAGAAAGTTGTGCGGTTATCCGCTTTGTGGAATAGCTGCGGGATTCTGTTGTGTTAGAGTTTTGAATTGTTTGGTGTTTTTGCGTAGATGTGAGGGGTTTGAGAGTTATGAGTTATGACTACAATGATAAGTTCAAATAAACAACGTACATATGAAAGTTTTTAGTTTTGGCTGGGAATGTTTAAAATGAAATAATTTATTTTGTTTTAGACATGGTAAAAAGTCAAAAGTGGTTTTTATAAATATAGTCAGTTTAAGGGGTAAGCTCCTGGTTAGCTCATGAGCAATGTCCCGTTAGATGGCGCTGTTATCAATAGTTCCTTTTTTCAGGTTTTTTTCGTAAATTATGAAGAATTATTTCACCAAAAACTAGTGGCGGGAGTATCTAAGCGTAACCGATTTTTTGACCCCACACTCGAAATGAAATATTCCGCCAAAGCCGCAAACGAGGTGCTTTACTTTGAACGTCGATTGCGGCCGTATACGGACACTAGGAGCTCACGCACACACTCAAATAGACAGCGCCAGCTAGCGAAAGTCTATTGCGACACTTAGCTACCCGATCGGGTACTCCTTCGAGTAATATTCACATTTTTTTATCGAGTCACGAAATTTTGTACTAACTGTACTTTACTCGAAAATTTACTACGACCTATAAAATCTATAAGTATTTTATTGATAATTAGAAGCAGGGTCTTGGATAACTGTTCGCATATTATAATACGAGCCAAACGCCTTTCAAGTGGTCATAATATGTGTACGATAATGAGAAATTACCGAGATTCTGACCACGGTTTCTTGTCTTGTTGATGGTCTTGCTATTATTCAGGTTATATTTATAGTTACTTTTCGTAGTTACTACTCTTGCTAAAGTGGTCATGGTCGTCGGTTGAAAATCGGTAGCAAATCTACAGGACGAGTTTCTTGGGAAAATAGTGCGGTGGTTTGTCCTTACCTTCCACGCTGCAGAGCTGGAGTTTGGAATTCGTAGTTGGCAATAGAGAGCGCTGCCACCAGGGCTCTTAGTCATCTTGTACGACACGCACAGGAATGCACAGGCAATCAAGTTTATCAAGGGTATCCGTAAAGCCAAAGTCCCTTAAGACACTGTTACACATGCTCTTTAGTAGCAAGAAAGCATGCTACTATTGAGCAAATGCTAGCTAGTAGCATGTGTGAACAGGACATGCTACTATCGAGCATGCTTATTAGTGGCAAGCTCGAGACGGGTGGAAGGGGGAAAGGTAATAAGCAAGTGTGAACGCGTTTGCTTCAGTCCAGTAACGAGCATGTGTAACAGTGCCTTTAGACATACCTAATATTTTATGAACAGTGCTTCGTGTAAGCTCTTTCTATCAAAAGAGGTAATAAAAATCCACACAGAGTTTACTATCCTAATTATCATCATCATCATCATCACTCAATTTCTGTGGTAAGACTTTGGTAGAGAATTAGTAATCATAAACTGCTAATATCAATTATTAATAAGTTGCTAACCATGAAAAGAGTTGACGAAGAGTTTATCTAGGCTTCTGCATCTGGATTTCTCAGTTCGTATATATAATTACTAGCTTAATCCCGCGGCTTCGCTCCGTTGAAGAAAGAAATCTACTCTGTAGTGTAGGTATTCGAATTAAAAAAAAAACTTCTTGCACCTCTGCGATCCTCAAGGAATACGTTTGCCAAATCTCATGCATTTTTTAGGCCATGTTTGCCTTTATAGGTATAAATAAATACTTACGAAATACTTACATAACAGCAAAAGTTCACCCACTCGCCGATAACTTGCGCCGATCAAATTGCGGTAAAAATTATCCAGTGCTAATTTTGTACCTACTTATCTCTATAAATTGATTTTGTTAGGATATCATAACCGATGATTTGGCACAATCAGCAGAAGACTACGAGCAGTTCCAAAATCATCTACACTCCCTTTCTAACCTTCGAGTCGAAAACAGTTGTCGATTGGTATCATATAACTACCTATTGTAAGTATTATCTGCTAGGATTTTTTCCGATCCAGCAGGCTTGTAGTCGTGTGTACTGGATTATTGGCAGTGTTTCCTTGGATGTTCGTGCGATGGAACTATTGCGTTTTTTTTTGCATTAGTTCCTTTACAAGACTTGAAGGAAAACTGCGTTTATTTTTTTGCCTTTGTTCCTTTCGCAGTAGCATCTTCAGTTCTTGCAAGGTACAAAGGCGGAAAAATAACGCAGTTCTTTCTTCAAGGTCTTGTGAAGGAACTAGAACTACCGCAAATAATCCGTCGTACTTGCAGACTACGGGCACGTTCAGTTTAGCTGACACGTCATCATCGGAGACAGATGTTGCATCAAACCTAATTCGAAGCAGTCAGCTCATAGGTAGCTGAACAGTTTTGGTACTTTGTTACAGCAAGCTACAGTGCTAAAATGAGCATTTCTAAAAAAGTTGTACATTTGATTTGCGACTCCGATTTGGGTAAAAATTTGCAGGTAGATAGTCTCCCGAAATGTCCCAATTAATTTGTATGGAAAGTTCCTTTTGTTACCGCAAATCCATAGTTTTGGTACAAAAAAGGAAATTTCCATACAAACCAATTGGGACATTTGAGAGACTATGTTATTACGACTCAATATCGTTCACTCTACAAACGTGCAAATTTTTATCACAAATAGGAGTCGCAAATCAAATGTACAACTTTATTTGGAAATGCTCAAATAGTTTTACATGTCCTCAAATACTAAGAGTAAAAAGGGAATGTCTTTACTTTGCTACTTTTTGATCGCTCTTTGCCTGTAGTATCTACGGCTAACTAGTCTGGTTGACAGGGCAGTGGGTATAATTAATTGTAATTTCCGCTGGTACAGTAAATTCATATCCCAATAATCATGCCAATTATTATGCATTATAAATCAAGTAAGTATTTTGGAAACAATAAATTTTAGACACGAGTAATATTACCTCGACGTTCGGCAACATTACAGTGGCCGTGGTCACGGTTAGACTGAAGTGTGGGGTGACAAATAAAATGACCAAGTGGGGTAGTTCGAAGGACTCGCGCTGCTAGGCAGACTTGACACCCCACACTTCAGTCTACTCGTGACCACGGCACTGTAATGTGCCGAAACGTCGAGGTAAATATTACTCATGTGCGTTAGCGTGATAAGTCTGTGCGTGGTATTTTGATTAATCCAGTTTATTTTAATTATTTTGTTGCTCTATTCCTCTCATCTGTCCGAGCACGCGAGCAGGCTGCAATTACCAGGCCATCACTGCCGTTCCGCCTGTGACAGTTGCAACTTCTACATACAATCTTTTCTTTGGGGTAAGTAAAATGCAGTGAGTCGCATAGACAGCGTTTGAGAATAATTATCAGGATCAGGGGGTCAGGTCTGCTAGTGAACAACGTCGGCATTAGATTCAGCTAATACTTTGAGAACAAAAAAAGGTATAAACTTGTGATACAAGTTAAATATGCCCGCTGTCAACAAGCCAACCGTACCACTAGCAATTAAATTTTTTGAGCTTGACTGTAGTCAGCATCTAGAACCTACAGTATAATTTTGCCTAGGTTTCTCTGCTATCAACCGTGCGGCACAGTTAGATCTATGTGATACGTTCCTACATAATATAATAACATGCAGTACACGCCCTCCTCCACCTCCCTCCTCCTACATGAAATAATATATATATCACACAATACCTAATAATTTATATAGTAGGTATTTGTGACAGCTAGTCGAGCTTGTGTGACATATACTATACATACATAATAAAATATTGTTTTACATCGAAGAGAAAGAGAGCGGGCGTGTATGTAAACTTATTGTATAGATATTTCACATGACGTAGTTGTGGGGCACGGTCGTAGCGCAGAAGTAAAGTAAAAAATATTGTTGTCAATTTATATGAGGTTCCGCAAATTAACAAGTTCTCTGTCCCGAAGCAATGTAGCGTTCTTTGACACGTCGCATAGTAAATGATAGGTAATATAATATCCCCGTAGCAATTTTCATTGTTTATCTAAATGTGGTTCAAGAATAAAAATGAATATTATAATGTATGTAATAAAGTTATTATTTT